>NW_028185094.1:8919-9671 GCF_003343005.1 Rhea americana | reverse complement strand
CAACCTGCTTCCCCACCTTGCTCCCACCTCGGGATCTCCCTCCCTTTATTTATGTCTCTCCATCCTCACTGGCTGTTCCTTGAAACACAGAGCCAGGGRCTGATCACAGACTCCCTCTGGGTGACCTGTAGCACCACAGCACTGCTCTTCGAGTGACACTGATTCCTGTTAATGTCTGGTTTGATCTTTCCAAGCTGCAGATTATGATGCTTCCCCTTTCTTGTGTTGCTTCCCACTATCAAGAAAAGTGCCTGGGAGACCCACCCTGGGACACACTACTCCAGGTGTCATCAACCCAGGGCTGAGCTGAGGGGGAATAATGACCCCCTTGTGTGGGTGGCCACACTCCTCCTCATGCAGCCCATAGTCACTTGGCCTTATTCGCAATGACTGTACCTCACTGGCTGATGTAGCATTTCTCATAACACCCAGGCCCTTCCCCTCAGGGGCACCTCTCAGCTGATAAGGTCCCAACCTGCCCTGAAGCATGGAGTTATCTTGCCCCAGGTGCAGGACGTGCCCCTTCTCCTTGTAAAACTTCAYRARSTTTCTGTTGGCTGAATCACCAAGTTTCTCAAGGTCCTCCAGACTGAAACTCTCTTGTGTCACCTGTTAATGTGYGTGCAGAYGGCTCACACGGACTTGTGGTGCTTCTAAGAAGAGAACAGCAAGTGCAACTGGAGGACAGCACAAAGTTAAAAATAGGAGGTTCTAGTGTAATATAATTCCTGTCTGAAATAGGACTTACAGGA
>NW_028185094.1:5840-6759 GCF_003343005.1 Rhea americana | reverse complement strand
GCTTCAGCACCTCAGCTGTGTCACTAACCAAAGATTTGTCATGAGGAAACATTTTTACCAAGGACCTCATTTATGCAAAGGCTTTGATTTCAAGTGCTGACACACTGGCATGGACAGCAGGTGGTAATGGAATGGTGAAGGGAGGATGCCACTAAGACAGCAAACCCTGCAGTGCCCAAGGCCGCAGAGAAAGGGCTGGGCTGTGCAGGATTGCCAGGAAGGGGACTGACTGTGTGAGCTGGCTCTGTGACACTGTTGGGCATTTGACAGATTTCTTGAACCAGTCTCCAGGAAGGACAAGGTGCCACTGAAGAAATCCCTGGGCCTGGGCAGCCTGTGATCCAGCTRTCTTGAGATCCTCATTAGTGCAGTCCCTGTTTGTACCATCTGGTGGGGTGAGAAGAGGTTCAGTGGGAGGAGAGCAAGAAGTGTTTGAGACATGGTTTCTCTTGAAGTGCCATGCTGTATGTGCTAGAGACAGGTGGTTGTGCTGGACATCCCAGGCATCTGACGTGGCCCTGTCACCCCATTTCTGTGTCATTAAATGAAGTATCTGCCCTGAACTGGCAGACAGCTGTTTGTAACATTGGACTCTGCCTGTGTCTCAGCCTCACAGTGAGTGGATTTCTAGCTGTAGCAGGCATCTAGTGTTATTTCAGATGGCCACAGAAATTCCTCACCTGGCCCCATCCAATGCTCCAGGAGAATGCGGGTCTATTAGTTGCTTCACCAAAGCAAGTCGTCATTGGTACATGCCTTGCACCAATTTTTGTCTTCAACTGTCACCAACTGTTTGTGTATGAGCAGCTGATCCCCCCCCCTCCATCTCCACTGATTGCAAAGGGAGCATAGACAAGGAGCTCTCATGGAGGTACCTCTGTGGTGCACACTTCAGCATGGGGAAGGGGAATCCCCCCTC
>NW_028185094.1:0-722 GCF_003343005.1 Rhea americana | reverse complement strand
CTTTTCTTGCTTTTGCAGTCCACCGTGTCCAAAGGGAGCAAAATGTCCAACAGCAGCTCCTTCAATGAGTTCCTCCTCCTGGCATTTGCGGACACGCCAGAGCKGCAGCTCTTGCACTTTGTGCTGYTCCTGGGCATCTACCTGGCTGCCCTCCTGGGCAATGGCCTCATCATYACAGCCGTAGCCTGTGACCACCACCTCCACACYCCCATGTACTTCTTCCTCCTCAACCTCTCTCTTCTGGACATTGGTACAATCTCCACCACTGTCCCCAAATCCATGGCTAGTTCTCTGTGGGACATCAGGGCCATTTCCTACTCAGAATGTGCATCCCAGGTCTTTATTTTTGTCATTTTCATTTCAGCCGAGTATTCTCTCYTCACTSTCATGGCCTATGACCGCTACRTTGCYATCTGCAAACCCCTGCACTATGGGACCCTCATGGGCAGGAGAGTCTGTGTCAGAATGGCAGCAGCTGCCTGGGCCAGTGGGTTTCTCTGTGCTGTCCTACACATTTCTAATATATTTTCACTACCCCTCTGCCAAGGCAATGTAGTAGAACAATTCTTCTGTGAAATTCCCCATATCCTCAAGCTCTCCTGCTCAGATTCCTACATCAGGAAAGCTGGAATTCTTGTGKTTWYTGTTGGATTAGCTTTGGGATGTTTCATTTTCATTGTGCTGTCCTACGTGCAGATCTTCAGAGCTGTGCTGAGGATCCC
>NW_028185093.1:6383-7597 GCF_003343005.1 Rhea americana | reverse complement strand
CTGGAAAATGAGGAGGTTGGATGGAAAGGGCAGCCCTGCCTGTGGATCAACCTGGGTGTCTCCCACTCTGCAAGCACCTCCACCAGCACCCCCCAAAGCCATTGAGAGCATGAGAAATCCCAGCAGGCAGCAGCTTTAAGAGCCCAGGCCTGTGTCCTTGCCCCACCACTTCAAGGGATGTGCATCTTTGGTGCCCCCTGTGTCAGCCCCAAGCATGACMATGGCCATGGGAGTTTCTCCCTGGGGCCTCCTGATCTGGAGTTGGTGTCGCCGAGTGACATCCTGGCTGACTTGGGGTGGCTCCTGAGATGACCGACCCTGGCTGGGTTCCACGGTCGCTGCTGCGGGGAGATACACCTCTTCTCAGGGGCTCAGCAGACTTCTATCGCCGACCTGCAGCTGGTCAGGTGGAGGCATGGAAACCCCATGGCATGGAAACCGCGTCTCCACAAACACCCACACAGGGCCTGGCATGAATGCCGGGAGTGGAATGCGAAGACAGCTAAATGGAGACGTGCAGTGTAAGGATTACATGAGATCCCATGACTACATCAGACTGTGGGAGCTGTCACCGAAACAAAGGCAGGACCCAACCAACAATCTCCTTTCCTAGAGTCATGCTGTAAGGGAACGTGGGATGTCTGAGAAGCACCTGAATGTTGTGACTCTTCCATCATTCCCTCCACTTTTCTCATTACTCAGCATTGAGTCTTCCCATCCACTTCTAACTGCGAACCCTGGTCATCAATGTCCTGTGGATTTTCTGCAAACATGCAGGCACCTGAGCTGGCAATAGAAGAGGGGGAGGCACACACTAAGGAAGCGGAGGAGAGGAGTGAAAAAGGTGAGTTCCAAGGAGGGAAGAAGAGGGATGTTGTCCTCTACCTAGGAGAAAGTTGCTGTGTCTGATGTGGAAGAGCTGTTGTGGGTCAACACACTCAGGGCTTGTCTCAACATGGGCTTGCCCTGAGGCTGAGATGTGGTGGTTGCCTCATCTCGGCTGCATACCTCTGTCAACCGCACACCAAAGACACCCAAGCTGCCTCCATGGCCCACTAGGAGAAACRGGAAATTTGTGWGCATGGATTGACATCTAATTGAGCTGGTCTGTGTCCACACACACCTAGGAGCATTTAGGTGGCACCGATATTGGGGCAATGCTGTGTCAGGGGTTTTCCCACCCCACGCTGGGGACGCCTGGGGGCAAGGAGGTG
>NW_028185093.1:2839-4468 GCF_003343005.1 Rhea americana | reverse complement strand
CCTGGTGTCCGTGGAGGAGGCATCTGGTGAGGGTTATTGAGCAGAGATGGCATCAAGGGGAATATCTAAAAGAGTTGTATTCATTTCCATGCACCATTTCCCCCAGTGCATGTTGGGGTGCTTTGAGAGAAAACCAGTGCTTGAGAGCATCCTTCCTGGGGCAATTTGCCAAATCCTTGAGGTCTCTGATGACCTGGGTCTCCCTGGATCTGCCAGCCCCCATCTGTACTCATCAATGCTCACATGTTTAGGGGCTCTTAGGAACCCATCGGAGAGCTTCCCACATCATCCACTGTGGTCACCATTGCCACACCAAGCAGGCACTGTACTTTAGACCACATTTCCCCAGAAAGGATGAATTACTCCCCCAACAGTATGAATTATTAGCACAGAAAAAGATTTGCTTGACGTCATGAGGGATGCTGCAAAGGGTCTGTCTTCTCTCCAGTGACCTATCTTTGGATGACCTGGAATAATCATGGAGATTTACTCCTCTACCCTTAGGGAACTTGCTTCTGAAATCAATAAATGTGAAGGAATTGGTTCATGCCTTAGAAGTGGCCAAGGACAAGGCAGCCTGATGCCATTTGGGTGGGAGAAAGGGTGTGTCTGTGAGTCTGAACCCCAAGAGAAATGGCACCGTGGTCCTTCTCGTGCAACAGCCACCCAGCTTCAACACTTCCACTTCAGGCTCATGGTTACTGCAAGAATCAGCTCAAAACTACCTCTGTGAGCTCAATATTTTTTCCATGTTCTTCCCCTTTTTTTTGACTATATTTTGCTCCAGGCTTGTTACTTCTGCTGCAGCAACACAKCCCTGAAACATGGCGTTGGCTGGAGTATTTCCTGTCCCAACCCTCAACTGTCAAGATGGGGAAGTTCTCCCAAATGAGCTTCCACTCTAGAGGAAAGGGGAGGCTCTGCTGCCCAGTACTGCAGCTCCCATTTGTACCCATCCCTGCTCACATATTTAGAGGCTCTTAGGGACTCATCGGAGAGCTTCTCCTCCCCACCAGCCATGGGTTCTGCTGCGGCCAGTCTTTCTGCACTTTCTGAGTCAAAATCCTACTCAAAATCTGTTTTGGGGAACAAAGAGGAAGCACGCCTTGTGTTTGGTCGCATTGCTGCACGTTTTTCTAGTACCAGGGACAACCTCTTACTCTTTCTGCCTTGTCTTCCTCCTTTTCTGTCTTTTCCTCATTTCTCTTGATTTAACCAAGGAAACAGCATGCATTGGCTCAAGGTGGTTCGCTTGCATTGTTGAAAATACCTCCAAGAGAGGCTAGGGACTTTTGCTGCCCCAAAAATATATTTCTCCGCTTTCATGACACGATTTTACAACTTCAGATCTTCCTCTGAAAGACCACAAAGCCCTCACACTCACTTTTTTAAATTTATCTTTTAATTCCTGTTTTTCACTCATAATTGCGTAGGTTTGTTCACTTGCTTTCTAATGCTCTATAACTGTCTGAGGGCTGCAGCTCCTTCCAAATTTTGCCCTCTCCTAGCTCGTTCAGTAGTTTCTATTTCAGTTTCTGGTTCTGCATTTCCTGTCTTTGTATCCTGATTCTCCCTCCCCAGCCCACTTGCTAACCACCCTGCCCACACTTTGTGGGAGAGCAATTGGAA
>NW_028185093.1:0-1589 GCF_003343005.1 Rhea americana | reverse complement strand
GTGGTAACTACGACTTGCTAATGGATGATGCCATCATACTGGTGCCTGCTGGTCTATACTGGTGCATACCAATCTCTGGTGGTGCATAGCAGCCCATAGCAGTCTCCACTGGGGCATACTGGTCTATACTGTGGCATGCTGGTCTATAGTGTTGCAGAGCATCCTGTAGTGTTCTATAGTGGTCCATGCTGGTGCCTGGGGGCACAGATGGAGGTGTGGCGGGCACAGAGGGAGGTGGTGCTCTGTCCCCAGATGCCTCAAATCCTCCCAAGCCCCCCCCTCCAATTCGAGGAAACCCCTCCCAAAACCTCCCAACCACCCAATTCCCCCAAGGCCCCTCCATATTCAGGGAACCACTCCCAAAACACCCTCAAGTCCGTCCCCCCACCAGATTCAGGGAAACCATCCTAACCCCCYTCCTCCCCAAATCTTCCCATGTCCCGCACAAGTTTGGGGAAACCCCTCCAAAAATGGGACATGGAGGACCTGGGGGACACAAGGACAATGGAGGACACGAGGGAAATGGAGGACCTGGGGGACAAGGGGAACATCAAGGGACATGGGATATGCAGGGACATAGCACTGGGCTTGGGTGTCCCAGGTCTCCTGGGGACACATGGCTGGGGCCAAGGACATGTAGGCACAGCACAGGACCAGGGGCTGGTGCCTGGGGGTCCCCGGGTAGCCACAKCCTTGTGTCCCCTGCACTCATGTGTCCCTCTGACCTGGCACAGTGACAGCACTCACTGGAGCTGCAGAAGCTCCTGRAGGAGGGGGGTGAGTGTCCCCACAGCCCAGTGTCACCATGTCCCCAGGCCACCATATCCCTGGGTCACYGGAGCCCCAAGCTGTTGCGTCTCCATGCCATCTTGTGCCCGTGTCACTGCATCCCCATGTCACTGCATCGCTGTGCCACCATGTCCCTGTGCCTCTGCACCTCCATGTCAGCATGTGCCCAGGCCACCCTCTTTCCAAAGCAATGTCACTGCAATCCGGTGTCCCTGGATGTCTCCATGGCACACATGCACGGTGATGGTGGTAGCGGCATATGCCTGCATGGCCCCATGGGGACAGTCATCCTGCCATGTCCCCATGTGTCCCCATGCTGTGTCCCTGCACGTCCTCTCTTGTCCCTTCACCATGACTCCACATGTCCCCATGGCATATCCATGCTTGTCACCCTGTGTCCCCATGCAATGACCCCCTCCATGCACCCTTTGGTGTTCCCTGTAACCCCCTCCCCCCACAGTGTTCTCCGGTGCTGTGACACTAGCTGTTGCCCCCACCCCCGGTGCCATGGACACCTCTGTGGTGCTGGAGATCATCAGCAGGGGGCAGCGATCGGGGGGCAGTGCCACAGGGGGGCCAGGGCCCCTGGGGGACAGGTACTGAGGTGCTCGAGGGGGGGATGTTGGTGGAACTGCTTGCCTGGGTCCCTTGGGGGAGAGCACTTGGGTGCAAGGGTGTCTGGCCACCTGGGCACCCCTACGGGTGGCACCCGGATGCTTGGATCCCTTGGGAGACAGATGCTGGGATGCACTGAGGGGAGGGGGGCCACGTGTACACCTAGGTCCATGAGGTGGGGTTTG
>NW_028185092.1:5909-7510 GCF_003343005.1 Rhea americana | reverse complement strand
GCTGCACGCTGGGAACCAGCACAAGGTGAGCGGGTCCAGCCCTTGTGCTCACCCGGACACTCATGCGGTCACTGCCCTCCCCGGCATGCACGCACGCACGCGCACACAGGCACACTCACCAGCCCACACTCACACACACGTGCACACTCACACACACTTGTGGCTGCTCAAAATGATGCTCTCGTGCACAGGGACCATGAGCAGGCACTCTGTTCCTTTGCAGTCATGCCAGGGGCATGCACGCCAGCACAGCGACAGCCCTTGCCCGTGGGCAGGCATGCTGCAGCTGTAGCCCCAACAGCTCCCCAAGCCCCACCGCCCCCAGCCCATGGCCCAGCCCGTGCAGCACATGCCGCACGCAGCTCACCTCGTCTCTGCAAGCGTGCCCCGCTCTCAGGGAGCCCAACCACCTCCGGCAGGCAGGGCAAGCGGAAGCACAGACAGTGTCGGCTCTGGCGACGGGCACCCAGAACTGCTGCCCACCTCCGCGCAGCAGCCAGCACCAGCCACAGCTCCTCAATGCCTTGATCCCGCATGCCTCGCGCACACAGTCGGCAGCTGGGCGAGACCCTGCAGCCGCCCGGCAAGGGCAGCGGCACCGCGCAGTCACAGTAGCTCGGGGCTGTCACCAAGGGCCATCACAAAGGCCCCGTGGGAGTGCTGGCCCAGGGTGCCCTGTGCCCCACTCAGGCCCCCACCTCCGTGTGCTCCAACAGCCTTACACCCCAAGCCTCACGGAAGCCCTGCGAGCTGCACACAGGCATTGCCCATGGCAGGACCGGTCGCACTCAGCGGTCGGACACCCAGGCGGGACTCAGCGCCTTGCGTCCCACAGGACCCTTCCATGTGCTGGGACTCTTTCCTCAGCTCAGCTGTGCTAGCTTTGACCAGCTGCTGTACAACAAGCAGCTAGGCACTGTGGACAAAACGGGATGTGGCACTGACTCCTCTCCACCTCTCCTGCAGGTGTTCTCACCACTTGCCACTCCTTGACTGACCAGCACGTGGTGCTGGCGGTGCCAGCAGTGTGTGGCCAAGGTTCTGACATTTCTTTCAGGCTTTGTCTAACTAACAGCTCTGGTGTGCAAGCAACTGAATCATAGTGAATACACATATCTATGCAGTAGAGTGCACTACAACACGTATGCACGCACAACTGACCCACCCAGAAGAGCAGGAGCAGAATGTGTGTTCCCCAGGGTCCTAAATTCAACAGCCATGATGACAGTCACTGCCAGGCACTGTGCAGCACTGCTTCTTGGCACTTCTCATGGTGCAGTCCTTGAAAGAGGCTCTCTCTCTTGGAGATGTGCTCACCGCAGTTCCGCAGGTGTCCCAAGTAGCGACAGGGTTAGGAGGGAGAGCAGCAAGGAGAGCGGCTCAGCATATTCATCAGGCCTGGGTGCTCTGGGTGTGAGTCTCCAGGAGTGACCATAGACTGAGACACTTTCCTCTCTGATTACTAGCAGCTGGTACTCACCAGCTGTGATTTCCCCTTCTGACTCTTTGAGTCACATCACGCAGCCACACAGCACGCCCTGCAGACCTGCAGCCACCTGGCTGCGTGTTGGACCACTGGGTTGGGGATGCTTTTCAGTAGA
>NW_028185092.1:0-4491 GCF_003343005.1 Rhea americana | reverse complement strand
ACGGCACTTGCCCATCTCCTCTGAGCCTTCTTCCCTTCTAGGGCTTTATGGGTSYGGCACACAGGGTGCCCACCAGAGCCAGCACRGCAGCAGGCGCAGGCCTTGCACYGGGASCTGRCGTTGCCCAGAGAGCAGCCTGGGCCCAGAGCACGCTTSARATGCCYTCATGGCTCTTCATGCATTGAGAATCATYRCAGCGGATGGCAGAATTTGAACAAGARCAGAACCGCAGCTCTYGTAGCAGAAGTGCTAGCCATGCTGTCTCAGACACAAGGAGATCCCATGTGCATCCTTGCGCTGTGTGCTTCCAGAGCTGAGGCATCACAGGGCAGAGATACAGCGTACCTTTCACTTCTTGTAATTCTATCAGAGATGCAACACCAACATTTCCGTACAGACAGTTCACTTCTTGGAAGTGCTCCCAACACACCAGGATACCAAGAAAGAGCATGCCAACACCCATGGCCCGTACCACATAGCTGAGATAAAGTAACTTCTCGTTGATGCTAGCCACCCACAGGTGTTGTCTCTCTGGAAGCAGCCCTCCTTTTGCAGCCCTCCTTGCTCCTCCTGTTCAGCAGCTGAGCACTTGCTTCTCCTTACCATAGGGTTACTGAAATGAGTCTGGACACCAGTTTTGCCAGCAGGCATATTAGATGATTAGTATGCTTGTGGAGACGAGATGGTTCCTAAGAGAGCCTACCCTTCTTTTGGTGAGCAAGTTCCATTGCAAGCAGGTGCATTTAGCTCCAAACTATAGCAAAGGCAGGAAGTTCCAGTTCCACCACTTGTGAGTTGTGCACAGGTGAAGATTTCTCTTGCTTCTGTCCATGCTTTGTGATCCCAATACGATACCAACAAAGCTTGACTTGAAAGAATTCCAAGATGCGATGCCACGTTCTGCCAGCCAAAACTTGTGTGTGATAGCTTCTCCTTGCAACAGTGACCCTGCTGGTCAGGGTTTGTCCGTGAGAGGGACTGAAAAATCCAGCTCCAAGTCCTCTTCTACCTCTGCTTGCCTGTGCTCAGCTTCACTCACACCAAGGCATACTGCCAGAGACTCCCTGTTCCTGAGTCCACGCTGCCAGTGCCTCATTTGCTGAGGAGCCCCTGCTCAGAGGCAGATGTAATAAATACTCCGTATTGACCACAGTGTGCCTTGTGTTTGTGCATCTGTCCCTGATGGGAGGCCAGGCATTGCCTCCACTTGACCCTTACCATAGGTGCAGTTGGCAGGGTGCATAAACGAAATGCTGTGTCTGAGGAGAGCAAAGGGGGCGGGTGGAGCCAAGGAGGAACTGCTTGCTGCCAGAATGGCCCAGACTGAGTGTTGGGGGCTGACAGCTGCATTACTTGCCACTCTGGCTGTCCCCAAGGACTGTCCAGAGTGGGTGCAGAGGGAAAATCTTCCCCCAAAAGTGCCTGAAGCCGCTTTATGGGCTGTGTCCTTCCAGAGCACTTTGGAGGCATCTTGGAGGCTAGCCGTGATGATTGGGATGGGCGCTGTTGATGGCCGTTTGAGCGTTACATACGGAGATACTGTCTTTGCAGCAATGAGTAAAAGATCTGGGGAAGGAGACTGGAGATTAGCATGACATGAAGGTACTAGCACAGCAGTTGATGACGAGGCCAAACTGAAAAGAGTCAGGAATTAACCCATTGGGTAGAGACACTAGCTTTACAAGTGGCTAACAAGCGTCGTGTGAGCTCTGGTAGAGGCCCATCTGCAGTTGCCCAGGGGAGCGCAGTAACAAGGAGACCCTCCTGGGAGCCAGAGGAGTGGGATGCTAACATTAGGAGTACTTCATGTGAGTGGGAGGCTGAATTTGGGTTAGGAGGAGAACCGGCTACTCCCCAGGTCCAGGCATTTGTGCAATAGAAAAGGAGAGGGAAGTAAGTAGGAGTAGTGTGGAGCAACCTTGGGCGTGTACCCCAAAGGAACTGTGTGACTTTTTAACTACTTTCCAGCAGCAGGTGGGAGAGTCTTTGTTAGGCTGGTGATTGAGAGCATGGGATGCAGGTGCTGGACGGCTTACTTTCCTAAGAGAGGAGCTGAATTCAATGAGCCCCTTTTCAACTGATGCTCAAGTGCAGGATTTTCCTACCCCATTAACTTTTGCGCAGCATGGGGCAGGAAACGTAATTGAAGTTCCAATGTTATGTCAGTGGTCGTGAGCCACTGTGGTAGGGCCTTTCCCCGCTACAGGTGAGTTCTGGCCAGCCTGGATACCCCACCCAGTGACTGCTGCAGCCTTTGACCAAAACAAGTAGCCAGTGGCAGTGGACTGAAGACCAGCAGCAAGCCCTTGACCTATGCAGGGAGGCGATGGTCCACCATTCTGAACTATTCATTCCGTCTGAGGGACAACCCGTCGAGATGGAGGTAATGGTTATGGGGGATACGGTATCTTGGGGGCTGTGGCAGCAATGTGCCCACGCCAGGCAGGAACCTGCAGGTTTCTGGTCCCGTTCCCTGMAAGGGGCCACAGCCCATTACGCACCTGTGGAAAACCAGCTTGTTGCCCTGGTGTGGGCAGCATACCAAATGAGTTACGGGACATGCACCACTGACTGTACACACCTGCACCTGCATTCAGACATGGGTGACTGACTGAGGGTACAGTCAGGGCCCATGTGRCGGTGGCCCAAACTGCAGCTGCATGGAAATGGAAGCGCTATGTACAAGCGCAGTTGAAGCAGAGGGGACATGAGAGGAGTACCCTGCACGTAACCTCATTATGGGAAGTACGTTTTGAGCCCACGCCTCTACTGTGTGAGGCAGAGGGGCTGCCTCCCTCCACTCCCCCAGCAGAGCCATTSCCTGTGCAAGGCGATGTGCTGTGAGACATTATCTCCTGCGCACACAGAGTGGGCCTGGTTTTCTGAGGACACGGCAGTGTGGGCCTGTTTTGCRGAGGGCACTCCCGGATAGGAGAGTGAGTGTGGCCCTCTGTAGCATATAACCCTGGCACGGCCGCTCTCTGTTTTGCCTTGGGAGCAGGATACTCAAGTCAGTGGGCCAAAGTGAAAGCCACAGCTAGAGCTCTTGATGAGGGAGATGCACGCTGCCTCTGTGTGGGACTGTGGGTACTATACAAGGGCCTGCCAAGCTGGCTACCAACACGGGCTAGCACACAGTGGAAGATACATGACAAGGAACTCTGGGGGAGCCCCTCGTGGGAAAGCATTTRGGTCCTTGCGCAAACCGAAGCTCTGTCTGTGCACCACGCTGATGCCCAAGTTGCACAAGATGGGAGCCAGTACTGAGCCCTGGGGCTAGCCTCAGGCCTCCAGCTGGACTCTGCACCACTGATGACCACCGCCTGAGCTCTGCCTTTCAGCCAGTCCTCAAGCCACCTYGCTGTCCACTCGTCTAACCCACACTGCCTGAGCTTCTCTAGGAGGATGTTATGGGAGACAGTGTCAAAAGCCTTGCTGAAGTYAAGGYACACAACGTCCACTGCTCTCCCCTCATCTACCCCTTCAGTCATTCCATCATAGAAGGCTATCAYGTTGGTCAAGCAGGATTTCCCCTGGGTGAATCCATGCTGGCTACTCCTGATCACCTTCTTCTCCTCCGTATGTCTGGAGATGATATCCAGAATGAGCTGTTCCATCACCATTCCAGGGATGGAGGTGAGGCTGACTGGCCTGTAGTTGCCTGGGTCCTCCTCCTTGCCCTTCTTGAAGACTGGAGTGACAAATGGAGTGACTGGTAGGACGAGAGACAACAGGCACAAGCTGAAACGCAGGATTTTCCTTGTGGAACATGAGGGAAAACTTTTTTTACAGTGAGAGTGATGGAGCACTGGAACAGGATCCSCAGTGAAGCTACTGAATCTCCTTCTGTGGAGATATTAAAAGGCCACCTGGACTCAATCCTTTGCAACTTGTGGTTGGCCCTGCTTGAGCAGGGAGGTTGAGGGCTGAACTAGATGATCTCCAGAGCTGTCTTCCAACCTCAGCCATGGTTTTGTGATTATCTGAATGCTCATAAACAGCATACTACCTTGACCATTTTGAATGTTGGCTGACTTTTTGGGTAGGTYAAACTAATTTAGCACAACTTTTTTCAGTGAAAAGTCTGATATTTTCACATTTTTTTTCTTTTTTTCTGAAAAATATACTTGCTCTTGTTTCCTACGCTCCTCTCCCTGTACTTTCCAGTTAGATATTTTTTAAAGTATTCATTAAAATGCCTGCTCAATGCCTTTTCAATGTTTGTTACCTACCTTTTAAATATTTATGGTTAGAATATTGATTAAATACAGCCTATTGGCTTTTCTTCTAAGATTTCAAGCAGCTGCCGTAAAATCAGTGTGTTTTGATTCCATCAAATGACTACAGATAATTTGCAAAATGAGGTAATTGATTTAAAATTCTTTAAAACTGGAAATAGTATATTGTAAGCTCTTAATGCAGCCAAATGAGTGAAGAGAATAAGCACCTCAGCACTTCTTCCAGAATTCCTCCTCCTCTTTACTGAAGCAT
>NW_028185091.1:6938-9212 GCF_003343005.1 Rhea americana | reverse complement strand
AAGACCCTCCAGAATGACCAAGACCCTCTCCAGAACCTACCAGAGACCCTCAGGGATACCCCAGGACCACTGAGAGATCCCCCACAACCACCAAGAACCACCTAGGGCCATCCAGAGAGCTTACGGGACCCTCTAGAGACTCCCCAGGACCCTCGGGGCTCCCAAGAGAACCCCCAGGACCACCAAGACCCCCCTCCCAGAGACCTCCCAGGGCTGCCAAGGACCCTCCCTGGTGACCTCAGAATCCCTCCAAAGGTTCTCCGGGATGACCAAGACCCCACCAGGACACACCAGAGACCCTCAGGGACCACCCAGGACCTCTAAGAGACCCCTCAGAACCACCAAGGCATCCCCAGGGTCATCTAGAGACCCCCAGGACACCCCCACAGAGCCTCAGGACCTCCAAGAGGCCTTCCAGGACAACCAGGACACCTCCAGGCTGTCCAGAAACCACACAAGATCCTTTCAGAGATCCCTAAAGGCCCTCCAGAACCCCCCAGAGACCCCCAAGACCCCCCAAATCCCCTCCAGAACCACCAGGACACCTCCATGCTCTCCAGGGACCCCACAGGATGCCCTCAGAGACCCAGAAGACCCCCTCAGGACTCCCCAAGAGACCCTCAGGATCAACCCGCACTCACCCTTGGCCCCACGGAGAACGAAGCCGAAGCCCTCGTTGTCCTTCTTCTGCAGCAAAACGGTCTTCTCCTTAATGATGTAGTCGCTGTGGGGACAYRGGGGGACATGGAGGGACACGGACGACATGGACACGGGGGACATGGGAGGGACACAGGGGGCACAGAGGTGACTGAGGGTCCCAGCTGTCCCATGTCCCCACACCAGGTCCCCTCCGGGCTGCAGCGAGTTCACCGTGCTCAGCACACGTGCGTACACATGTGGCRCAGGACACGCATGTGCAGGGCTGGCCCATGCTGTCACGTGTCCCAGCCCGTGTGTGGTGACGGCGCTGTGGCGACACGGTGGCCCTGCTGCAGGGGGACTGTGGGGAGCCGAGGGATGGGGACAGGGGCAAGGAGGAGGGCCACCACAGGGACCTCCACGGGGACAGGGACACAGTGGAGGTCACAGCTGGAGGGGGACCTCCATGAGGACAGGGATGGGGACAGAGATGGGGATCCCATGGGGACAAGGTTGGGGACAGGGATGGGGATCCCATGGGGACAAGGTTGGGGACAGGGAATGGGACAGGTTTGGGGACAAGGATGAGGATCCCTTGGGGACAAGGTTGGAGACAAGGATGGGGATCCCATGGGGACAGGGCTTGGGACAGGTTTGGGGACAAGGATGGGGATCCCTTGGGGACAAGGTTGGGGACAGGGATGGGGATCCCATGGGGACAAGGTTGGGGACAGGGAATGGGACAGGTTTGGGGACGAGAATGAGGATCCCTTGGGGACAAGGTTGGAGACAAGGATGGGGATCACATGGGGACAGGGCTTGGGACAGGTTTGGGGACAAGGATGGGGATCCCTTGGGGACAAGGTTGGGGACAGGGATGGGGATCCCATGGGGACAAGATTGGGGACAAGGATGGGGATCCCATGGGGACAAGGTTGGGGACAGGGAATGGGACAGGTTTGGGGACAAGGATGGGGATCCCCTGGGGACAAGGTTGGGGACAGGGATGGGGATCCCATGGGGACAAGGTTGAGGACAGGGAATGGGACAGGTTTGGGGACAAGGATGGGGATCCCCTGGGGACAAGGTTGGGGACAGGGATGGGGATCCCATGGGGACAAGGTTGGGGACAGGGAATGGGACAGGCTTGGGCACAGGGATTGGGACCCCCATGGGGACAGGGATAGGGACAAGGCTTGGGACAGAGATGAGGATCCCATGGGGACAGGGCCACCATGGGAACCTCTAGTGGAGTCCAGGATGGGGACAAGGACCCAAGTTGGGACAAGAAGGGGGGACCCTAATGGTGACAGAGCTGGGGACAAGGACACAATGGGGACAACATTTGGGACAGGGATGGGGCCACAGCTGGAAGTCCAGCGGGGACCGGGACAGGGACACGATGGGGACAGGGACACACGCTGCACTGGGGACCAAACTGGGACAGCACCAGGGACCAGCATGGGGACAGGGACCACAACAGGGATGAGGACAGGGCCAGCAAGGGGGACGGTGATGGAGGCAGCTCCGTCACCGGCACCATTGTGGCAGCGGGTGCCAGAACCAGCCTTGGGGACATTGAAGCCAGGGGATGCTGGAGCCAAGGGGACACCAGAGCCAAGGGGACACCAGAGC
>NW_028185091.1:0-2554 GCF_003343005.1 Rhea americana | reverse complement strand
GTGCCTGCACCCGCTGCTGTGCCCGCTGCACCGGCTCCAGCGTCTGCGCCCGCTGCTGCACCCACTGTGGCACCCGCTGCTGCACTGGATCCAGGGCCTGCAGCCGCTGCTGCGCCCAGGTCTGCACCCACTGCTGCACCCACTGCCCCGGCTCTGGCCTCTGCACCCTCTGCTGCACCCACTGCACCGGCTCCGGCATCTGCACCCTCTGCTGCACCCGCTGCACTGGCTCCGGCATCTGCACCCACGGCTGCGCCTGCTCCGGTGCCCACTGCTGCACCAGTTCTGGTGCCTGCACCCGCCGCTGCACCCAGGTCTGCACCCACTGCTGCACCCAGGTTTGCACCGGCTCCAGTGCCTGCGCTTGCTCCAGCATCTGCACCCGCTGCTGCACCYGCTCCGGTGCCTGTACCCGCTGCTGCACCTTCATCTGCACCCACCGCACCAGCTCCAGCACCTGGTGCTGCACCGGCTCYGGCGCCTGCACCCGCTCTTGCACCCGCTCTGACATCTGCACCCACTGCGCCAGCTCCAGCACCCGCACCAATATCTGCACCTACATCTGCACCGACAGCTGCACCCACGGTGCACCCACATCTGCGTCGGCTCCTGCACCCAGAGCCGCACCGGCTCCAGCACCTGCACCCATAGCTGCACCCATGGGTGCACCTGCAGCTGCATCCGCTCTGGCACCCGCTGTCGGCACCGGCTCCGGCATCACCTCCAGGATCGGCTCCAGTTTGGGCACCGGGATCTGCAGCAGCTCCGGGATCGGCACCGGGATCGGATCCAGTTTCGGCACCATATCGGACAGCGGGCGCCGGCCATGGCTGCAAAGGGGGGGGACCCCGAAACCGAGCCGGGGGACCCCAAAATGGAGCCAGAGCCAGGGGGCACCCCAAATCCAGATGCCGGTGTCGGAGCTTGAGGCGGAGGACCCCAAAACTGAACCCCGTGCTGGAGCCAGGGGGACCCGAAACTCACCCCGAGTCGGCTCAGGGACCCCAAAACCAGCCCGAGGACCCCAAAACCCAACTGGGGTCGCCCAAAGCTACCTGGAACCCCCCTGAACCAGCCTGGGATCCCCCCAAAACCAGTCCAGGGACCTCAAAACCAGTCCAGGGACCCCAAAATCAGCCTGGAGACCCCCTGAATCACTCTGGGTCCCCCCCAAAACAGATCAAGAACCCCAGTCTGAAAGCCCCCAATGAAGATCAAGGCCCCCAAACCATCACAGGAGCCCCCAAACCAGACTGGTGGCTCCCCTAAAACAGCCTGGGCAACCCCCAAATGGTCCCAGTGACCCCAAAATTGGACTGAAAACCCCTAAGACAGACTGGAGACCCTCAAAAACATCATGGGGACCCCAAAATTAGCCTGAGACTCCCCCAAACCAGCCTGGTAACTCCAAAATCAGGCCAAGAACCCTCCAAGACCAGGCTGAGAACCTCCAAACCAAACTGGAGACCCCCCCAATCCATCACAGAGACCCCAGACCTAGCCCCAAGCCCCCCCCCCAAAAAAAAACCAACCTAGGGACCCCAAAATCAGCTTAGGAGCCCCTAAACCAGAATGAGAACCTTCAAAACAGTCCAGAGAGCCCCAGAACCATCAAGAGGACATCGAAAACGGCCTGGAGACCCTCTCCAAAACCATCATGAAGACCTCATAACCAGACTGAGACCCCCCCAAATCATCACAGGGACCCCAAAACCAACATGAGGACCCTAAAATCAGACTGAGAATCCCCAAACCAAACCAGAGACCTCCAAATTCATCCCAGGGACCCCAAAATAAGGCTGAGAACCCCCAAATCAGCCAGGTGACCCCCAAACCAGCCTGGCAACCCCAAAACATCATCACAGTGACCTCAAAACCAGTCTACAGAGCCCCTAAAACCATCACAAGGACCCCAAAATCAAACCAGAGACCTCCCAAAGCATCATGAGAAGCCCAAAACTAGACTGAGATCCCTCAAAACAGTCAGGTGGTTCCAAAACCAGCCTGGAGACCCCAACACACCATCATGGGGATCCCACAACCAACCTGGGGACCCCCCCCAAAAAAAAAGCATCATCAGGACCCCACAACCAGCCTGAGAACCCCGAGGTCATCACAGAGATGGCCCAAAACGTCAAGGCCACCCCAAAACTAGACTGAGAACCCCCGAATCAGGCAAGTGACCTCAAAACCAGCCAGGTGACCCCCCCCCAAACCAGCCTGGAGACCCCAAACGAGGCTGAGAACCCCCCCAAATCAGGCACCTGAGCCCCAAACCAGCCAGGAGACCCCAAAACACCATCACGGGTCACACGCCGGGTCACGCCGTGGTGGGGGGGGGGTCAGTCATGCACGGACAGGAGGACACGCAAGGGATCGCACACCGGAGGTCACGCGTGGCCACGTATGGGGCGGCGTAGGTCCACGCGCGTCCATGGGGTGTCGCCCAGCTGCCCCATTGCTCCTCACCTGCCCCATAGCTCCCCCCCATAGCCTCCAACTGCCCCGTTGCTCAACTGCCCCATAGCTGCCCCCAGATGCCCCACTGCCCTCC
>NW_028185090.1:6517-7515 GCF_003343005.1 Rhea americana | reverse complement strand
TTCCCTTGTTTGGTCTGCTAGTAGGTGGGTGAAGAAGTCTTCAGCTGTGACMCATTTGGTTGATGCTCAGGTACAGGCTGCATCAAGCATGCAAGTATGCCCRTAGCATTTGCTGCCTGGCAGGCCTGTGTTACTGGCTAGCGTTTCCACAGACYGTGACCCAGCAGGTTGCTGTGCAGAGTATTTGGCTTGCCTGGTAGTCTTGGCAACTCGATGTTTGGCAACAATCAGCGACCTCAGGCAGGAATGTGAAGGCTGAAGGGCAAAATGTTTTGGGGTTCCTTTGGATGTGCTTGTCTATCGCTTGTAGGGTAGGCAGGTAGTCTCTGCATGGACATTTAGAGCTGCTTCCTCTGCTGGATTCCCTGGGGATGCTGTGTCCTTCACAGTGCTGCACCCTCTGCCGGTAGCATCATTCCATGGTTCACACAGGAAATGAGAAGAAAGTTCTGTTACGTGCCACATGCTTTCCAAAGAAGAATATGCAGGCTTCCTAGAGTATTGCATGRGAGTTTGCCCACCATTGCCTCTTGTCTACCACTGAAAAGAGCCTGGCCCCATCCTTTTGACACCATCTTTTAAGATACTTGTATGCACTGAAAAGATCCACTCTCAGTCTTCTCTTCTCCAGGCTAAACAGGCCCAGCTAGTTAATGCARGCTGMCTTGCATCGTCTTTGGAGATGTAAGTTAGAGTGAGAATAATAGYAGTAAARCAGGTGATTAATGTCATTGTATGTTTTGCAAAAAAAAAAGACATCAGAAAAAGCAAAGCTTAATAATTCCCAGGAGGCAATTGTTAGGAGGGAAGAGAACAGTGATGGAAGTAAAGGGACAACAGGGAATTTTCATGAAGGATGAGAAGAGCTTACCTRTCARAAGTTACRAGCCTTGTGGCGCTACCAGCCCACTGAAACCACTACTTGAAATCACTTGATTTTGAAGAAAGGGGAAGCTGCAGTTTCCCGTATGCCAACTCAAACATGTATGAAGCTCATT
>NW_028185090.1:3513-4707 GCF_003343005.1 Rhea americana | reverse complement strand
AGATCATGTAGTCCAACCCCCTGCTCAAGAAGGGTCACCTGGAGCATGTTGGACAGGGTTGCATCCAGGCAGGCTTTGACTCTCTCCAGAGAAGGAGACTCCAGCACCTCTCTGGGCAACCTGTTCCAGTGCTCYGTCACTCTCGCCATAAAGAAGTTCCTCCTCACATTCAGGCGGAACTTCCTGCGGTTCAGGCTTTGCTCTTTGCCTCTTTCTATCCCCTTGACCTCCTCTCTTCAGATACTTATAGACATTGCTAAGATCCCCCCTCAGTCTTTTCTCCTTCAGCCGAAAGAGGCCCAGCTCTCGCAGCCGTTCCTCAGAGGGCAGATGCTCCAGCCCTCTGATCATCCTCATGGCCCTACACAGGACTCTCTGCAGTAGCTCCGTGTCTCTCTTGTCCTGGGGAGCCCAGAACTGGGCGCAGTACTTGAGATGAGGCCTCCCCAGGGCTGAGGAGAGGGGCAGGATCACCTGCCTTGACCTGCTGGCAACACTCTTCCCARTGCACCCAAGGATGATATCGGCCTTCTTGGCCACAGGGGCACACGGCTGGCTCTTGGTCAACTTGTGGTCCACCAGCACTCCCAGGCCCTTCTCTGCAGAGCTGCTCTCCAGAAGGTCAGCCCCCAGCTTGTACTGGTGCTTGGGGTTATTTTTGGCTAGGTGCAGGACTCGGCACTTGCCCTTGTGGAACCTCAGGAGGTTCCTCTGTGCCCAACTCGCCAGCTTGACTARGTCTCTCTGAATGGCAGCACAGCCCTCAGGCGTATCAGCCACACCTCCCTGCTTGGTAGCATCAGCAAACTTGCTGTGGAGGCACTCTGTCCCTTCATCCAGGTCACTGATGTTGAACGGGATGAGACCCAGTACGGAGCCCTGGAGAACTCCACTAGCCACAGGCCTCTGACTAGACTCCACACTACTGATGACAACCCTCTGAGCTCTGCCTTTTAGCCAGTCCTCAAGCCACCTCACAGTCTACTCATCCAACCCACACTTCCTGAGGATATTCCTTCATATGACAATATTATGGGAGACAGTGTCAAAAGCCTTGCTGAAGTCAAGCTACACAAATGTCCAGTGCCCTTCCCTCRTCCACCCAGCCAGTCATGCTATTGCAGAAAGCTCTCAGATTAGTGAAGCATGATTTAGCCTTGCTGAATTCATACTTACTACTCCGGATCACCCTTT
>NW_028185090.1:0-1391 GCF_003343005.1 Rhea americana | reverse complement strand
AGAGAAGGCTGGCCTTAGCTGGGAAGAAGACACAAGGAACCGGGACACACCAGAACAAAGACCTGAGAGGCTAATGTTAACAGAGACGTGGTAATGCTGCTGCAGAGTACCGTTCCCCAAGGAACCGCTGTCCTCTRTGCACAGCCACAGCAATCTTCTCATGAGGTCACTAGCACAGTGCGTACTCCTTAGGCTATTTCAGGATTTTACTAGCTGTCCCTTTMGTGCCCCTTTAGATTTATACATTAGTTGTTTTCTTCCCATCACACATTAAGATTCTTTCACGATCTGAATAAATGCGTTGGTCAGAAGACTTGAGCACCTTGCAGGGTACAATTTTTGCAGCTTAGAGCTTGAGTTCCTGGAGAAAACACAAGCCTTCAGAAGTACCTGCCTTCTCTCAGATCTGATTGCATTCACCAGTTTCACTGCTGTGTGTTAGTAAATCTAAACTTGGTAYGGTAGTTCCTAGAACTCCCTCCTCCAGCAAAGCTCAGGGAGCTTATATTAAGACCTGGTCCACTTTACATTTGTCACTGAAGTGAAGCACTAGCCTATGTTCACACCAAGCAAAAAATTCCTTACAATTACAGAGACAAAACAATGAAAGTTATTAAATCTTTAATCACCGAAGGCAATTCWGTATCACAGCAGCACTGCACATTCTGAAGTAAAGCTGGCTATCGGCTCAGTCCGCTAAAATGATCCCACCTGTATTAGCTTGAATCTTAACACTAACAACGTCTCTTGAATTTAAGGTAAGTGCTGGACTTGGAGGACTGTTTTAAGGCAAGAAAAACAGTAGCTGACTGAAGAACTAGGAAGGTGAGTAAGAAAATAAACAGAATCCTGGAACTATGTGAAAAGTGCTACAACACAAGCTAGAGGGTATATATGAGGAAAGAATTCCTCAGTAGGATGAAATTGGTGTTTTGGCATACCGTCACCTTTCAACTACAGTTCTAGTCACATATGCTGAGGAAGGACATAAATCAGGACCGGTGACCAGTAGGCAAAAGATCCTGTCTACAGGTGGTGCTGAGGAAATTCCTGATGAAGCTGGACTCCCTCTCCAGCACTAGCTCCAACAAGACACTGCCCCTCTCACYTACCTCCCTGGGAACAGGTRACAYGACACTTCCCTGTGGTGATGCCACATTGCAGACATTGCTGATGTTGGGATGTCAAACCTCAAGCGCAGGAGGGGAAATGGCCCGTGGCATGCACTAGTGTCTGATCGTGGCTGAACACGCCTGTACTAAACCCAAGAATACCTGCTGGGAGATACTCTGCCAAAGGCCCAGTCTCATCGTTAGGAGGTACCGTATTTCATCATTTCCTCGCATGCTTCAGTTTGCCTTTTGGGCTCTACATGGCATTTTAAATCACAA
>NW_028185089.1:6721-7714 GCF_003343005.1 Rhea americana | reverse complement strand
GGAAATAGAGTTGTCAATTCATAAAGGTGCTAACAGATTGCTTACCAAATGAATGCATGGGGTACTGAGCCACAATGTGTGGCCTTTGCAGGCTGATTCAACTTAGCTTTGTACATATGTATTTGTAGTCTTATGTCATAAGGACTCTGCATGTGCTTTAGAAATGAACAYGCTCTAGTAATATCTGTGCTACTATGCCATGCTTCTGGCTGTAATACAGGTTTTGGTTGGTTGACTTTTGATTGAGCAATGAAGYGGAAAAATGTTTGTTAGCGCAAACRTGAGAGGCTGCTTTCATCTGAGTATCTGKTTCTGGYGCTTTATAGAATGCAGAATGAACKTCATTGTACCCAGTGTTTGCTGCTGTTTTCGACATTCCCTSATGCATCTTTTTGTCCTTTAGGCATATCTCATCATCCTTCAAAAGTCAGAAAGCGTCTTCACTTCTTTCCACCCAGCTATTCAGTTTGGAGTGTTTCTATCTCCATCCAGATTTCTAAAGCTGAACTTCTTGGTAGTCGGGTTTGTTCTCTCTCCCTGCCTCTTCCCCCCCGCCCCCCAACATTTGGRAAGTTASTYTGACAGACCTTTGAAAAGCTGTAATCAAAGTGTCAAAATAAGGAAGGTTATTTTGGTGGCTATTCTCAAGWTAGAACTGTCCTTTCTGCTCTTCTTTAGTTCTAGTAAAGTACAAGTTTTTCAGATGACACTTCTGATAATTTAATTGAGCACGTTTGTTTAGGAAAGGAAAAGCACTTATCGTATAGTTGTTCAAATTTTATGCAGTCTTGTTATTTCTAGTAAAGATGATATGAAATATTGCCCTGAGAGCTTCAAAAGAGATGCAAATGGGTTTGTTTTATTGTGGAAGAGAACATAACACTTTTATTTCTTGTAGGCTTGAGGATGCGTTTCTCTCCATAGGTAAAGCCTTTAGTTAGGTTCCTATTGTATGCTCCCCTTCTGTTGTTGTTGATTTTGGTGTTGTTTTTT
>NW_028185089.1:3454-4951 GCF_003343005.1 Rhea americana | reverse complement strand
CAGTTTTCCCTTATTTTTGATCTTTTTGAGGCACATTCTGATAGAGCTTACGCAGTGAACCTATTTACGGTAAGGTGAAAAAGCTTTGATCCTCATTACTTCCTTCAGAGTTCACTCATTGTTCTAGTTAGATTCCCGAGGGCCAAACATCCGCTTTGGCAAGCCAGCACAAACTCACACACACGCGCACACACACACACTCTTCAGTAGCAAGCAGTTTATTAGTAGATACTTACAAACAGACCGACCCGATGGTAATCTCAAGAAGGACCACCCCAATGCTTGTCCCGGTCGTCTGCATGGTGAGAGGGAGAGTCGGCAGGCACAATCTTTTCGGGCATCCCCGAGGAGGCAACGTGGCCCTCTGTTGTGTAGCAGCCTCCCTCTCCTTCGGAAAACTCTGGCATTTATGATTACTTGCGGTAGGCGGGAGTCCCGGCACCTGGGCCCAGCAAGTGCAGGGAGTCTAGCCCAACTCCGCCCCGGTTGCATAACTGGGCTATGACACTGAGCACACATGCAGACTTATTTTGGGGGCCACATTTGACTTTGGGGGTCGCTATTTCACTGCTTTTCAGCTTCTGACCTTCATGTTGACTGCTTCTCATGGTGATTCTGTGCCTGGAAGCCACAGAATCTATATGTGACCAACCGCTGCTCTTTCTCACAGATTTCCACCACCTTGTTAGTTACTTATTTGTATCCCRCTTAACACAGCGGTATTGTTCTAGGCACTAAAAAGTTATAGCACTAGACTATTCTCACCAAGTATCAGGTAGTACAGATACAAAAGTTGCAACACGGACCATTCCCATCAAGTATCAGGTAGTACAGATACATGAGCCTATTGCCTTATGAGCCTTTTCCCTTAAAGCCCTTCTGTGCTGTTTCTTGGCTCTCCCCTCCACTATTCTCTTGATTTTCTTTTTCTCGCTAGTGACTGAAGTGGCAATTGTGGGCTGCCACGGTGGATGACTGCTGGCTATGCCCTGTCTTCCTGGTGGCTCCTGAAGGCTCGCAATCCAACGCCGCCCGTCTCTGGAGGCTAAAGAGAATGATGCATTACAGATTACAACAGTTGTTTCTGACTTAAATTCCTGGTTTTGCCAAGAGAATGATCAAGGAGGCCTGCAGGCCCATGATTCTGGTGGTACTGAAAGGCTTGGGTCCTGTAAGTGTCTTTACCGGGAGGTTATTCTCCCACAACAGCATTTCCAACCAGGGCGCTCCTCAAAACAAGCCTCCCGGGAGTGCGTTTGTGCTGAATTGCAGCAGAAGCTGGTGCTGCACACAAAGGGCTGGGGCTCAGCATCTGCACCGTCTGCTTTGCCAGGTGTTACAGCCTACAAGACAGTGCTGTCCTTTGCAGCAATCCCTGTCTTTGGACACCATCCCAGCATTTTCCAGTATTTTAGATAGTAGATTGAGGTCCCTTTTCCCAGACTGCTAAAACCCTGAGCAGCATTGCAGAAGTCCATTTGTAGCTGCCTTAATCAA
>NW_028185089.1:0-1287 GCF_003343005.1 Rhea americana | reverse complement strand
CCCTGTAAGAAGGCCTCACTGGCTCTGGCGTCTCCTCTGCAGCAGGCCGTATATGCCACTTCTTTGCTGGAAGACTCCGAGGGGTCTCTATGTCCATGGTGCTAGACTTCCTGCGCAATGCCTGCAAACGCAGCAAGGGCACATTCTCCCAGGGCATCACCAGGCCAGCAAGGGCAAGGTGCTGCTGGGTCCCCAGTAGCACTGGCGCTACACAACAAGCCGCACAGAGGGCACGCATGTTCTGCACATGCAGGTCCTGCTCAGGCGGCATGTGTGTCCCCTCCCAGCACGGCAATTGCTCCTGCCTGCCTTGGGGGCACCCAGCACACCAGGGCCCTGCTGCCAGCTGCACCCAAACACGGGCACGCTGCAAAGGCCTGAGGACCCGCATCAGGCACGGGCTGCCCACACCACCCGCAAAGACAAACCTTCCCCTTGGGCACGCCTCACTCTGACAGTGCACGCACTAGTGCTAGCCCTTGCATGCTGTCTCACAGGGAGACTACGTGCAGAGCCTCCACTTCTCTCACTGCTTCGAATAAGCCCCTTTTTTCAGCTCTGCTACARAACCTCCACCAACAGACTCATCTGCAGAGCCCGGCCAAGCTACGCCTGCAGATAGAGCAGCTCCAGAGTAAGGATGTTGGGGGCTATGATAGGCGCTTACCTTTTTCTTGGATGCTCTGGGGACTGCACTTGCCTTTGGAATCCTTGGCAGGGGCTGGAAAGGAAGGAATATTTGGCACAATGAGTCAGAAGCAGCCTTCTTCAGCCTTATGCAGATTAGCAGGCAGCTCCCAGGGACAACCTGCCTATCACAGTGCAAGGGACTAAAACCCTGGAGGAAATAAGAACAAGTCAATAGCCCGTGACTCTCATATCCTTTGAGGTCAGCCCCACCACTAAGTGCTCCCACCCACTGTGCTCCATGGTGCCCCTGGCATTAGGGCTCGACAGCCTGCCTCCTCCACACCATCCCAGATGCAAAACCTTACAAGGACAACAGACGCCTTGGCTGCAGGGCTACCCATGGCACAGGGCAGTTGTCTGTCATGCCACGCTGAATACCAGGTCACCACCACAGCCTCGCTGACACTTTTCTCAGGAGCATAATGGGGCAGCTGCACGGCTGACCTGCAGCTCTGAAGGCAACTTGTCCAGGGAAAGGTGCAAATGCACCACAAGCCTGCCCCGAGCCTGATGCAAAGGTGGGTTCCCAGTGAGGCAATCCTGGGAGGGACTGGGAGAGACTGGGAAAGACTGAGGGAGACTGGGAAGGACTGGGAG
>NW_028185088.1:5799-7453 GCF_003343005.1 Rhea americana | reverse complement strand
GGGGGCTGCGGGTGCGTTCAAATGCCGGCGGGTGCCCTCTCGCTGCATCAGGGTCAGCGGTGCTGGCGAGGGGGCTGCTTCCCTGCAGGGGCTCCCAAAGGGGCTGTTGGGGCTGTGAGCAGGGGACCCAGCGCCCTGTCACCGAGGGGAACTGACCTGCDAGCCAGGCGTGCCGGCCTGCGCCAAGCAGCTGGGCCTGGGCGGCTTGGTGGGGTTTGGGTGCAGGAAGCTTTGAACCTTTTGTGGGTCTGAGATGCATTTTCAAGTGTTTCCCTGAGTTGCTGCTACCCCCGCAGCCCCCAGGTGGTGCTCAGAGCTGTGTTTGGGATCTGCTGGGCAAAGTGTGAGCAGGTTGCTGCTGTCCTTGCGAGGTGTCGTGCCCAAGTCGTTGTGCTTGCTCCATAGTTCTTGGTGTGCTCCAGGACCCTTGACCCTGGGAGCAGCCTGAAGGGTGTTTGTCGAAGAGCTTTGTTAAGTGTGAGGTGTTCTGCTTTCCAGGCGCCTTGGAAGTTGACGAAAGTCCATTTTCACACTCACCGTTGTTATTCCCATAATCCTAGGTGAGGAGGAAGAGTTGCTGAATTCTGGCTCTGCTGGTTTCAGCAATTGAAATGTCCTGGACGGAGTCCGTTGCCATGTCTCAAATTGTCAGTGCGTAAAATAGGAGAATGCTTGTTGTGCTTGATGTGTAGAGGATTTGCTGTGCTTGTTCAGCCCTGGGGAAGGAAGTAGACTTGTGAGCTGTGGGAAGGCTTCTCCCTCTGACTGGGACATGAGGCCCTCCTCTCTTGCTACATATAGAGACTACCTAAGTGAAAGCTAATGTATTTTAGGGGGTTGCAACTGCTACGTAATGGGTGCTTTGCTGCATTGTGAGCACTGTGAAGCCAGGAAGTGCATCAGGGAGGCCATTCGGGAGGTGGCTCAGTCCTGGGAAAGGGCAGGGGGAGCTGCAGGCAGCAGCAGGGTGGGCAGTGAGGTCCCTAGTGTTTGAAAGGGCTGTATGAGAAAATGCCCTGTGTGCCATCAAGTGTTTGTAGGTAGCTGGTGGGGCTGGAGGAGGCCCATGGCTCAGCTGTTGATGGTGAGGTCAGTTCTGCGCGAGTCCCTGATAGGCCGTCTGGAGGGAGAAGGCGTGGCTGTTGCTTGTGATGTCACTTCCCRYGGAGCAGYGGATAGGGCAGCAGCAGGTCCGCACTGGGGTGTGTTTTTGAGATGGTTTCTGCCTGAGCAGCGGATCAGCCAGGATGTGTCTGCTGGCTGGGGAAGTTCTAGTGAGGTAATTGCTGCCTTAGGGATTCCTGGCCAGTGAGAGAGACGTGGTTGTGCAGGGGACTGTGAGGTCCCGTCTGTCTGAGTCCCTGATAGACCGGCAGCAGGCAGTTAGGCCGGGGCGTTGAGTGTGAGGTCTCTTTTGTCCGAGTCCCTGCTCGGGCAGCAGTGGCTCGTGGCTGGGGAAGTTATTTGGAGGCAACAGGTGTCTCTGAAGCCCACAGGCCATCAGCAGGCATGTGTTGGAGGTTTGCCCTTGTGAGCAGGTGACAGGTCAGGAGAAGGCGCATGGCCTGGATGGTGGTGGTGAGGTGACTCCTGGGTTTGTTGCGTGTGCCCAGAGGAGGGACTGACCGCTGCAGAGCTCCACAGCAATACAGAA
>NW_028185088.1:2494-4184 GCF_003343005.1 Rhea americana | reverse complement strand
GCTTTCACATTCTTGTTAATTAGCATAGGAAGCGAAGAAGAGGAGGTAACATCATTATCATGTCATTTCCATCTCATTATTCATTTAGGACTGTGAAGTTTAATATGATAATAAGCCTTAATGAATCTAAGGTCACTTCTGGGTTAGTCTGCTCTTTTTGTCTTACCCACCCCTCAGATTCTTCAAAGCGCTGCAGTTTCATTAAGGTTATTTAGCCAGAGCTGGTTACCCTTTGCAGTACTGTTTTTCTCTCCGCCTTGTCCTTGAGTCCTGTTAACTATTTGCAAGGTTTTTCTAACACTATTTCTCTACCAGTATTTCTATCTGCACCCCACTGACTGGGTCCCACCAATACAGGTGGCGCAGCCTCCGTACACCTGTGCACCCCATTGACTGAGTCCCACCAATGCAGGTGGCGTGGCCTCTGTACAGCTGTGCACCCCTCTGACTGGGTCCAACCAATGCAGGTGGTGCAGTCTCAGTACAGCTGTGCACCCCACTGATCGAGTCCCACCAATGCAGGTGGGACGGCCTTGATGCAGCTGTGCACTCCACTGACCGAGTCCCACCAATGCAGGTGGCGCGGCCTCAGTACAGCTGTGCACCCCACTCACTGAGTCCCAGCAACGCAGGTGAGGCACCCTCGGTAGAGCTGTGCACCCCACTCACCTAGTCCGGCCAATGCAGGTGGCACGGTCTTGGTGCAGCTGTGCACCCCACTGACCGAGTCCCACCACTGCAGGTAGCACGGCTTCAGTAGAGCTGTGCACCCCACTGACGTAGTCCGACCACTACAGGTAGCACGGCTTCAGTACAGCTGTGCACTCCACTGAACGAGTCTCACCAATGCAGGTGGCGCGGCCTCTGTACAGCTGTGCACCCCACTGACCGAGTCCCACCACTGCAGGTACCACGGCTTCAGTTCAGCTGTGGACTCCACTCACCGAGTCCCACCAATGGAGGTGGTGCAGCCTCGGTACAGCTGTGCACCCCACTCACCGAGTCCCACCAATCCAGCTGACGCATCCTTCCTACAGCTGTGCACCCCACTGACCGAGTCCCAGCAATGAAGGTGGTGAGGCTTCAGTACATCTGTGCACCCCACTGACCGAGTCCGACCAATGCAGGTCGTACTGCCTCGGTACAGCTGTGTACCCCACTGACCGAGTCCCACCAATGCAGGTGCCGCGGTCTCCATACAGATGTGAACCCCACTGACTGAGTCCCACGAATGCAGGTGGTGGGGCCTTGTTAAGGCTATGCACCCCACTGACCAACTCCCACCAATGGAGGTAGCACAGCCTCAGTTCAGCTGTGCACCCGACTGACCGAGTCCCACCAATGCAGGTCGTGCAGCCTCGGTACAGCTGTGTACCCCACTGACTGAGTCCCACCACTGCAGGTAGCATGGCTTCAGTTCAGCTGTGCACCCCACTGACCGAGTCCAACCAATGCAGGTGGTGCAGCCTCAGTACAGCTGTGCACCCCACTGACCGAGTCCCACCAATGGAGGTGTCGCGGTCTCCGTACAGCTGTGAACCCCACTGATTGAGTCCCACCAATGCAGGTGGTGGGGCCTTGTAAAAGCTATGCACCCCACTGACCAACTCCCACCAATGGAGGTAGCACAGCCTCAGTGCAGCTGTGTACCCCACTGACCGAGTCCCACCAATGCAGGTAGCATGGCTTC
>NW_028185088.1:0-1049 GCF_003343005.1 Rhea americana | reverse complement strand
TTGACTTTGGGGGTCACTACTTCACTACTCTTCAACTTCTGACCTTCATGTTGACTGCTTCTCATGGTGATTCTGTGGTTGGAAGCCACAGAATCCATATGTAACCAACCGCTCTTCTTTCTCACAATTTCCAAGACCTTGTTACTTACGTATTTGTATGCCGCTTAACACAGCAGTATTGTTCTAGGCACTAAAAAGTTAAAACACTAGAGTATTCCCACCTCGTATCAGGTAGTACAGATACAAAAAGTTACAACAACGACCTTTCCCATGAAGTATCATGCAGTACAGATAGAAAAGTTACAACACGGACCATTCCCATCAAGTATCACATAGTACGGATACACCAGGTCATGGGACATCTCCACTCCATCAACATGGACACAAACCACAAAAACCAACAACTGGTCTGGCTTTACCTTTATTACCATCAAGTCCAAGCTGTGAGCCTTTGCCCTGGTGCACCTACACAAGTACAGCAGGATGCCACTTCCATGGCATTTTTCCATTTCTAGGGCCAACGTTGAGAGATCAGCCCAGGGAGCAGCTGCACTGGAAAGGCTGGCTGACACTGACAGAGCAACTCAGCACTGCAAGGGCCCTCCACAGAACGCCACACCTCTGCTGTGCCACCTATGCCACCATCTCTGCCCCACACAGCTGCCTCATCTGCTACATGCAACCAAGTGCCAGCAAGAAGACAGGCATGCAGGACACTCCCCACTTGCACACTCCCCTGGCACTGCTCTCCTCACTGCCTTCCCTTGACTCCAAAACCCAGGCATGCAGGGAAGCTCTTGCACTAACACCAAAGGTGGCCAAGGCACTCCAGGCTCACAAGGCACGTGCAAATGATCAGGCACACAGCTGGCTCCTTGCAGGATGAGGCCCTCTTCACAGGGCAGGATCTTCTTATCTTTGGGCAGAGCAGGCTGCTGCTTTCCATCCCCATTCCCTCAAGAATCTCCACCTAAGCACGGAGGGACCCAGGCTGGAGGGCTGCTGAAATGCCAGCTCTCCTGGCTGCGCGGCCTCTGCAGCAGGAGTCC
>NW_028185087.1:10074-11151 GCF_003343005.1 Rhea americana | reverse complement strand
CGCAGGGGGTGTCGAAGTCTGAGATGCCCTCGTGCTCCCCGATCTTCCTGGCCAGGAAGTCCTGGACCACAGCAGCGTTCTGGAAGTAGGTCCGGTGGGGGCCGGGCAGCCACTCCATGATGCCGGGCAGCATGTTGTAGAGCTGCGAGGGAAAGGGGCGAAGGGAGGCTCGGAGCTGCGCCGGGGTGCCCGGAGCAGCGCCCGGCGCGTGGCAGCCACACAGTGCCCGGAGCCGCTCCGGGATGCAGCAGGGACACGGTGCCTGGAGCTGCACCAGGATGCAGGGAGCTGCTCCGGGATGCAGCAGCGATGTGGTGCCTGGAGCTGCACCAGGATGCAGGGAGCTGCTCCGGGATGCAGCAGCGATGTGGTGCCTGGAGCTGCACCGGGATGCAGGGAGCTGCTCCGGGATGCCTGGATCTATGCCAGGATGCCTGGAGCAGTTACCACAGGCAGCAGCCCTGGGGCACTTGGAGCTGCACCGGGACGCCCAGAGCAGCCCCAGGACACCTAGAGCTGTGCCTGGAGCAGTGCTGGGGGTGGCAGTCCTGGGATGCCCGTCGTGGTCCCGGGATGCCCGGGGCAGCCCCAGGACACCCGGAGCTGTGCCTGGAGCAGTGCTGGGGGCAGCGGTCCCGGGACGCCCGCCGTGGTCCCGGGACGCCCAGGGCAGCCCCAGGACACCTAGAGCTGTGCCTGGAGCAGTGCTGGGGGTGGCGGTCCTGGGATGCCCGCCGTGGTCCCGGGACGCCCAGGGCAGCCCCAGGACACCCGGAGCTGTGCCTGGAGCAGTGCCGGGGGCGGCGGTCCCAGGACACCCCCAGCAGCCCCCACCTGCCCGGCAGCGGAGTTCTCCACGACGTTGCTCTCCGCGATCAGCCGGAGGATGCGCAGGTACTCCGGGTCGTGGTAGTCGAAGCGCTTGCCGAAGAGGATGCGGCTGATGGCGTTGCCCACGGCGGCGCTCAGCAGTATGCTGGGGTTGAGGGGCTGCCCTGGCGCCGGGCACGAACCGCGTCAGCGGCCCCGCGGCCCCCGGCCCCCCATCCCCGCATCTCCCTATCCCCCCGTCCCCGC
>NW_028185087.1:7492-8674 GCF_003343005.1 Rhea americana | reverse complement strand
CTTGCTGATCTTCTCGGCGGTGGGGAAGCTGCCGCGGTCCGTGAACTCCTCGCTGCGGCTCACCAGCACCTCCCGCACCACGTCGTAGCCGAAGAGCACCACGACGGGCTCGGAGCCGAAGTGGAGCAGGAACACGGGCCCGTAGCGCTTGCTGAGCTGCGGGGTGCCAAAAAGCCCCAGTCCCCCGGGCCGGCCGGGCGGGGGGCTGCCCGGGCCCGGCAGAGCTGGGCAGAGCCCCGGGGAGCACACGGAGCCGGGCAGAGCCCCAGGGAGCACACGGAGCCGGGCAGAGCCCCAGGCCAAGCGTGCAGAGCCCAGGGAGCACACAGAGCCCGGCAGAGCCCCAGGCCAAGCGTGCAGAGCTGGGCAGAGCCCCAGGCCAAGCGTGCAGAGCCCCTGGGAACAAGCAGAGCTATGCAGAGTTGGCAGAGCCCCGGGGAGCACACGGAGCTGGGCAGAGCCCCACGGAGCACACGGAGCCGGGCAGAGCCCCGGGGAGCACACGGAGCCGGGCAGAGCCCCAGGGAGTACACAGAGCCGGGCAGAGCCCCAGGCCAAGCGTGCAGAGCCGGGCAGAGCCCCACGGAGCACACAGAGCCCGGCAGAGCCCTGCAGAGCTGGGCAGAGCCCCAGGGAGTGTGCAGAGCCGTGCAGAGTCGTGCTGAGCCCCCAGGAGCGTGTAGAACTGGGCAGAGCTGTGCAGAGCCGTGCCAAGCCCCCGGGAGCGTGCAGAGCCGTGCAGGGCCATGCAGAGCTATGCAGAGTCATGCAGAGCCCCCGGGAGTGTGCAGAGCTGTGCAGAGCCCCAGGGAGTGCGCAGAGCCGTGCAGAGCCATGCAGAGCTATGCAGAGTCGTGCAGAGCTGGGCAGAGCCGTGCCAAGCCCCCGGGAGTGTGCAGAGCTGTGCAGAGCTGTGCGGAGCTGTGCTGAGCCACAGGGAGTGCGCAGAGCCGTGCAGAGCTATGCAGAGTCGTGCAGAGCTGGGCAGAGCCATGCAAAGCCCCAGGCTGAGCATGCCAAGCCATGCCAAGATGGGCCGAGCCGTGCCCCAGAGAACACCTCTCAAGTGCAGGAAGAGCTGCCCCGCCGGCCCAGGCTCCCTGCCCCACTTGCCTTGCGAAACGCCTTGCAGGTATCGGTGACCCACAGCTGCAGCAGGTTGCCGATGAGGGGCAGGGCCAG
>NW_028185087.1:0-1025 GCF_003343005.1 Rhea americana | reverse complement strand
CTGCGAGGGGCCAAGAGGGGCCACGAGGGCTGCGAGGGCCGCGAGGGCTGCGAGGGCAGGACGGCGGTGAGGAAGAGGAAGAGCTCCACGCGGGCCAGCGCCTCGCCCAGGCGGGCGGCTTCCCTGCGGGGCGCGGGGCCGCTCTCACCGCCCGCCCGGTGCCCCGCCGCAACGGCGCTGCCCATCCCACCACCCCGCGCCCTGCAAACTGCACCCTGCACCCTGCAAACAGCACCCTGCACCCTGCAAATGGCACCCTGTGCCCTGCAAACTGCACCCTGTGCCCTGCAAATGGCACCCTGTGCCCTGCAAACTGCACCCTGCACCATGCATTCTGCAAACTGCACCATGCAAACGGCACCCTGCACCCTGCAAACGGTGCCCTGCACCCTGCAAACGGCACCCTGCACCCTGCAAACTGCACCCTGCACTCTGCAAACTGCACCATGCACCCTGCACCCTGCACCCAGCACCCACTGGGCGCCGTGCAGCACCCGCCGCCCCGCAGGTACCCACGAGAAGGGCACACGGAGGCCTCGTTCCTCTTGAAGCGCCCGGCGGCGCCCAGGAAGCGCCCGGGCTCGAACCGCTCGGGGCGGCTGAAGTGCCGGGGGTCGCGCAGCACCGAGCCCAGCGCGGGCAGGACGCCGGTGCCCTGCGGGCGCGCGGGGCTGCGCGGGGGGTGCACAGGCGCTGGGGCCACATTGCGTGAGCCCGGAGGGTGCATGGGGGCCGGGGCCACATCGCATGAGGCCGGGGGGTGTGCGGGGGCCGTGCCGCAGGGCTGTGCCCTTGCACACGCGTGTGTCACGCCCGGGGAAGGGGGACACGCCGGGCGCCGCCTGGGCCCGCAGCGGGGCCCCGCAGCACGCGGGCGGCACCAGCACTCCCGCGTCCACCTGCACCACACGTTTATTGGGGGTTTATCCCGGGTAAACACGGGCTCGTTTGGGGGGGGATGGCGGGCGCTGCCGCCGGCGGCCCGGGGCACGCGGCTGCCACGGGCGGGGGGACGGGGAAGAGGA
>NW_028185086.1:3348-7453 GCF_003343005.1 Rhea americana | reverse complement strand
CCCTGCACACCTGGGACCCAGCACCCTGCACACCTCAGAGCCAGCACCCTGCACACCTGGGATCCAGCTCCCTGCACACCTGGGAGCCAGCACCCTGCACACCTGGGAGCCCAGCACCTGCACCACCTGGGAGCCAGCACCCTGCACACCTGGGACCCAGCACCCTGCACTCCCTCAGATCCAGCACCCTGCACACCTGGGATCCAGCACCCCACACACCTGGGAGCCAGCACCCTGCACACCTGAGATCCAGCACCCTGCACACCTGGTATCCAGCTCCCTGCACACCCTCAGATCCAGCACCCTGCATACCTGGGATCCAGCACCCTGCACACCTGAGATCCAACACCCTGCACACCCTCAGATCCAGCACCCTGCATACCTGGGAGCCAGCACCCTGCACACCTGAGATCCAGCACCCTGCGCACCTCGGAGCCAGCACCCTGCACACTCTGAGAGCCAGCACCCTGCACACCTCAGAGCCAGCACCCTGCACACCCTCAGATCCAGCACCCTGCATACCTGGGATCCAGCACCCTGCACACCTCGGAGCCAGCACCCTGCACACTCTGAGAGCCAGCACCCTGCATACCTCAGAGCCAGCACCCTGCACACCCTCAGATCCAGCACCCTGCACACCTGGGACCCAGCACGCTGCACATCTGGGCTCCAGCCCTCTGCACACCTTGAGATCCAGCTCCCTGCACACCTGGTATCCAGCTCCCTGCACACCTGGGACCCAGCACCCTGCRCACCTGGGATCCAGCACCCTGAACATCTGAGATCCAGCTCCCTGAACACCCTGGGACCCAGCACCCTTCACACCCTCAGATCCAGCACCCGGCCTCCAGCCCATGTCAGACATTCGGGCAGACGGGGTCTCCAGTTGGGCGCTCAAGGCAGAGACGGGGCTGGGCGCACCCCGTGCAAGGCGGGGGTGTCTCATGGGGTGCCCATGCTGCAGGCAGAGCAGGGTGCTGRGTTACCCAGGCGGGACGCGGCACTGGAAACCCAGCTGGAAAAGCACCTTGCACCAAGCGCCCTGCGCTYGCTTGCCAGGACCGGCTGCGAGCGCTCGCCCGTCGGGTGCCGAGGGGAGCCCCTTCTCCGAGGAGGAGCAGGAGGCTCGGCAGAGCCCCGGCCCGCAATTAGCCCGGCGCTGATTAGAGGATTCGGCTCACGGGTACTTACTGGGCAACGGCTGCGTCTCGGAGACCCGCTGGCGAAGCTGGAAAAGTGTCGTCCTTGCGGCCGGCTCTCCAAAAACGTGACACCCGCTGGCATCATCCGGCAAGAAAAACACCCCCAGCAAGCGAGCAAACGAGGAGGGGGGAGGAAAAGGAAGAAGAGACCCTCCGAAAGCAGCCGAAGGGCCGAGAGCGGGGCCGCCGCGCGTCCCGCCGGCGCCGGCTCTGCCTTCGCCTCGATGCCTTTTCTTGTCGGGGAGTGTTGGGGGGGGACCAAGCGGCTAACCCAAGCGTCCCGCGGCCGCCTCCGGCCCGGCCCGGCCCGGCCCGGCCCGGCCCTCCCTCCCTGCCCGCCGGGTCGGCCCTCGGCGGGAGCCCGGAAAGCAGAGCCACGTTGTTCTCAGACGGAGCGAGTTTGAGTTTGAAGGGGGAAAAAACAGGGTTTTTCTCTCTCTTCCATTTCTCTTCTTTTATTTTTTTCCTTGCGTTTCACTTATTTTTGAACTTTTTTTAAAACTTTTTCCTTTTTTGCTTTTTTCTTTTCTTTTTTTCTTTTTTCTTTTTTTAAAAAAACAAACAAACGGTTCCAATCCCAGTTAAATACAGAACTTGAAAAGTGTTCCAGAAAAAAGTGCTGGCTAAATTACCTCTGCAAGAGAAACACAACACACGCAGGGTGAGAAGGGTCCCGGGCGGCCCCCGTCCCCGCCGAGACCCCCGTGCCGCGGTGCTCGGTGCTGAGCCGGCGCTTGGGGCGACTCCGCTGTGCTCGGGGGGTCCCGGGGGACGCCGGTCCCCGGGAGCCGCCGCCAGAGCGGCTCGGATGGGACAGCCGTGACCCCCGGGCTGCGGCCCCCCCCCCAGCCCCGCGGAGCCGCCGCGCCGCGTCCCGGACCCCCCCGTCCGCCGCCCGTCCCGAGAGGCGCCGGGACCTACCCTGTAACAAAACCTCGTTGTCCGGTTGGCACGTCAGCTGACACTACAATGAGGTGACCGTAAAAGTGTCCTCRGGGTGCTGCTCTACCATTGGACCCAAAAACCCGCTCTTCTGGGTGGGGGCCATGACGGGGTGTCCTTGGGGTGCAAAACTGGGGTACCTGTAGTTGTCCTGCAGCTGCAGCATTGAGTCTCTCGGTACGGGGGAGATATTCAAGTCATTGATCAAGGGACAAGCGTAGGGCCCCCGGTGGTGAGCCCGGGCCATCTCCAAGGGCTCCTTCTCGCCCTTGGAGGGATGGGTGCCGCTAGGGCTGGTCAAGTGGGGGTTGAGACATGAGGGGTCCGTCCTGCCCATGAAGTCTACGAGCATGCTGGCGCCCGCTTTGCTGTCGTACGAGGGGCTCCGGGTGCTGGCGTTGGGGGAGTACCAGTACGGGGGGTTTTTGCAGCTGGGGGAGTCGTAGTGCGGCTGAGGCATGGGGAGGTCGCGGCAGGCCATGTGCGGGGCGTGCGGCAGGGCCCCCCCTTGCATGCTGTGTTTGAGCGAGTCGCAGGCCGGCAGCTTGCGGATGTCGCCCGCCCGCAGGTCCTCCTTGAAGGCCAGCGTCGGGGAGCAGTTGGGCGAGAAGGCTTTCTGCAAGCCGGCCTCGAACACAGTCTGCTGGCCGGGGGCCGCCAGCTGGTGCGGGAGGGCAGGGAAGTGTTTGCTCTCCAAATCCGGCTGCCCCAAGCCGGGAGAGTCGCTCTGAAAGCCCTGGACGAACGTCCCGTCGGAAGGGGTGGAAGGGTTCATGGAGTAAGGGCCGGCGTAGTCGCAGGGGTCCCGCTCGCCRACCCCAAAGCCCCGGGACTGGGAGGGCAGGGGGGACATGCTACTGTCCCCGCTGTAGTAGTCTAAGCCCAGGTCCGTGCTCTCTTGGAAGAGGGGGTTCACCGGCTGGGACTTGGTGGGGAACTTGGCCTTGCCCGTCCCCCTCTCCTTCTTGGAGGCGCAAGCCCCGCGGGAGCCCCGGGGCTGCCGGGGCCCCGTGCTCCTCTTGGAGGGGTACACGGAGGAGGACGAGGAGGAGGAGGAGAAGTTCAGGTGGGAAGTGTCGAACATGTCCACTTTCTTCCGCCGGCCCCGTCCAGGCTTGGAGTTGCTCTGGAAGAGGACGCTCTGGTTCCAGTTGTAGCCCGGCGCCGAGGACGCCTCGTTCCAGTCCATCATGAGCTTCTCCAGGCTGGACAGGCTGGACTGGCCCTCGCTGGACGAGGCCTCGCTGTTGGCGCGCCGGTAGCCGGCCGGCTGGTTGAACTGGGTGCTGTCGGAGGAGGACTCGGAGAAGGTCTCYGAGACGGTCTGCTGCTTGGCTTTCTGGGGCGTGTAGTTGGAGATGTCGAGGATGACGTTGGGCTCGTTGAGGTGGCACTCGAAGCCCGGGTTGTAGAGCTGGCTGAAGGCCTCCGAGTTCCAGTCGAGGCCGCCGTAACCCTGCCGGAAAGCCCACTGGGACGCGCCGGGGAACTGCCGGCAGTTCTCGGGCGAGGGCTGGAAGGAGGCCGAGCCTTTGGGCACCATGTAGCCGCCCGGCGAGACGGTGCTGGCGCGGCTGTCGCAGCGCAGCGGCGTGTGCGAGGCGCTGGAGAACTGGCCCGCCTCGGAGCTGTTGAAGAAGGAGGCCTTGCCGAGCGGCAGGTTGGGGCCGGCCGTCTGCTGGGCGTAGCCGGCGCTGTGGGCGCTGCTGGGGGAAGACGGGAGGCTGCTGCCGCTGCCGTAGGCGAAGCTGCAGTCCTTGCTGCCGGGGCAGTCCTGGGCGGCCGCGTACTGCTTGCCCGGCGCGAACACGCTGGCGGGCGCCACGCTCTGCCCCGCGCTGTAGCTGCCGTACTGCGGGTAAGCGGGGCCGGCGCCGGCCGCGGGGTGCGCCGTGGGCGACCGCGACACGGCGGCCGGCGGCACCAGCTTGGGGAAGGCGTCGGCGCCGCGGCACTCGGAG
>NW_028185086.1:0-1483 GCF_003343005.1 Rhea americana | reverse complement strand
CTGCAGCTCCAGCGACTCGGACAGCGGCTCCAGCGACTGCAGCTCCAGCGACTCGGAGAGCGGCTCCAGCGACTGCAGCCCCAGCGGCTCCAGGTTTTGCAGCTCCAGCGACTCCGGCAGCGGCTCCAGGCTCTGCGAATCGAGCAGCTGGGGCTGGGACTCAAGCGACTGGGAATCCAGCAGCCGGGMCTGGGAATCCAGCTCTTGGGCTGGGAGCAACTGGGGCTGCGCCTCCATCGCCTGCGACTCCAGCAGCTGCGTCCCGGGGCAGGCCAAGGAGGCCAGTTCGTTGAGGATATCCGCCTCGGCCAGGTCGGAGTAATCACCGGAGTCCGGCTGGGAGCACCCGGCTTCTTCTGCGGGCGCTTTGGAGCCCACCACGCCACCGCCGTGGCCCGGCGGCTGCTGGGCGCTTGCCCCGCCGCGCTCGGCCTCGCCGTCGCGGGGCCGCGCGTGCCGCGGCGGCTCCGCCTTGCAGAGCACGCCCCGCTCCTCGGGGCTGCGGATGCTGTTGGCCAAGGAGGGCGAGGAGAAGAAGCTGTACTGGAGGTCGCGGTCGGCGGGCAGGAGGCGGCTCTCCTCGTGGCCGCCGCCGCCGCCGCCGCCGCCGCCGCGCAGGGTGCCGCAGTCCAGGTGGACCCCGCTGCTCTTCAGGTCCTCGGAGAGGCGGTTGAGGTCCTTCATGATGTCGATGAGCTGCACCACGGGGTGGAGGTTGATGTGCCCGTTGCCGCACTTGCTCCTCAGCAGGGCGACGATGCTGTCGACGTTGCAGCGGCCGGAGGCCAGCGTCGCGTTGGGGAAGGTCTTGGGCGCCCGGTCGYGGGCGGCGCTCTCCTCCGCGCTGCCCCCCAGGATCTGGGGCTCGCCGGCGCAGCCCAGCAAGTCCTCGCCCTTGGTGCCGCCGTGCAAGCTCTGGCACCGGTCGGCCGGGTCGCCGTGCAGCAGCGAGCCCGCCTGGTGCTCCCGGCCGAGCGCGGGGCACGAGCCCTCAGGGAAGCTCAGCACGCTGCAGGATAGGGCCTTCTCCGCCGGGCAGGCCGCGGGCCGCTGCGCCGGGTGCCCCGGCGGGTAGTACTTGGGCTCTCGGACGTAGTCGGGCGAGCCTCGGACAACGCTGGTCGTTACCACTGGGCCCGGGGGCTTCACGCGCATCCTGAACTCCTCCTCCCCCGCGTGCCGCTTGGCCGAGCAGTTGCTGACATGGGGGTTGGGAAAGGTGAGACAGGGACCTGAACGGGGCAGAGAGGGACAGTGAGGGGACGAGGGCAGCGCCGGGCACCGGCACGTCCTGCTGCTACRGCCCTGCTCCGTGCCTGCCGCCCCCAGAGACGGGGGGGGTCTCGGGTTTGCCCGTCTCCCTCGGCTCGGTTCCCGTTCGGTCCCCGACCTGGCCGGCACCGCCGCGACGCGCCCCTGCTGTCCGCAGCCCCGTCCTCGCCCCTGCAGCGGGGTCCGGCCCCGCTCCGGGTGAGCCGGACGC
>NW_028185085.1:9217-10293 GCF_003343005.1 Rhea americana | reverse complement strand
CCCCCTACACGCTGGCCCTCATCTCCACCGCCTTCAGCGTCCGCACCGACAAGGCCGCCCGCCGCTTCGCCTACCGGCCCCTCTTCTCCTGGCCCCAGGCCCGCGACCGCACCGTCGCCTGGCTGCGCCGCCTGGGCCCTGCCTGAGGCCCCCGCGCCGGCCGGGCCGGGTTGGGTATCCGGGCGGGTCCCCGACGCGGTCCAGGCCAGTTTTGTATCCAGCCCGGATCCTTGGCATGATCCAGGCCGGGTTTTGCTTCTAGCCAGGATCCCCAGTGTGATCCAGGCCGGGTTTTGTATCCAGCCCGGATCCCTGGCATGATCCAGGCCGGGTTTTGCTTCTAGCCAGGATCCCCAGTGTGATCCAGGCCGGGTTTTGTATCCAACCCGGATCCCTGGCATGATCCAGGCYGGGTTTCRCTTCCTGCCGGGATCCCCAGTGTGATCCAGGCAGGGTTTTGCTTCCAGCCCAGATCCCCGACACGGTCCAGGCCAGGTTTCACATCTGGCCTGGATCCCTGACAGAGTCCAGGCCGGGTTTTGCTTCTGATCGGGATCCCTGACACGGTCCAGGCCGGGTTTTGCATCCGCCCTGGATCTCCAGCATGATCCAGGCCGGGTTTTGCATTGGATCCAGCTCCCCGATATGATCCAGGCCAGATTTTGCAGCCAGCCCAGACCCAGCGGCTCTTGGGTCCAGCCCGGATCCCCGGCACGGTCCAGGACAGGCTTTTGCTCCCGCCCACATCCCCATGGCCCAGGCCAGGTTTTGGCTCCAGCCCGGATCCGGTGCCTGATCCTTGCCACGTTTTGATCCCAACCGTAGGGCAGGCGTCAGCCCAGGCCGGGATCTGGGCCAGGTTTTGGCTCCAGCCCGGGTCCGGGCCCAACTCCAGGCCGGGTTTTCCCCTCACCGTGGTCACGGTCTCATCCCTGGTCCTGGCCGGGTTTTATCTCCCACCGGCATCCCAGCCCCCGGGTCAGCCCTGTTCCGAGTCCCGGACGGGTTTTGCCCCCAGCCGGGACCTGATCCGGGTTCCGGCCGCGTTTTCCTTCCCACCGCGGGGCCTGAGCCCC
>NW_028185085.1:5856-7247 GCF_003343005.1 Rhea americana | reverse complement strand
GCCCGGGAGCCCGAGCGGGAGCGTCGCCAGCGCCTCCAGGCCACCAGGGCCACCAGGGCCACCAGGGCCACCGCCGCCGTGGCCACCGCCGCCGTCAGCCACGGGGCGCCGGAGCTCAGCGTCGCCTTCTCGGGGCCGGCGGTGGCCTCAGTGGGGCCGGCGGTGGCCATGCTGGAGCTGGTGGTGGCCACTTCAGGGCTACTGGTCTCCACTGGAGCCTCTTTGTGGCCCCCAGCGGGGATCACGGGCATGTAGAGGCCAGTCGAGGCCGGTTCGGGGCTGGTTGAGGCCGGTTCAGAGCCGGTTGAGGCCAGTTCAGGGCTGGTCGAGGCCAGTTCGGGGCTGGCTGAGGCCGGTTCGGGGCTGGTCGAGGCCGGTTCAGAGCTGGTTGAGGCCAGTTCAGGGCTGGTCGAGGCCGGTTCGGGGCTGGTCGAGGCCAGTTCAGAGCCAGTTGAGGCCAGTTCAGGGCTGGTCGAGGCCAGTTCAGGGCTGGTCGAGGCCGGTTTGGGGCTGGCCAAGGCCGGTTCGGGGCTGGTCGAGGCCGGTTCGGGGCTGGTCAAGGCCGGTTCGGGGCTGGTCAAGGCCGGTTCAGAGCTGGCCGAGGCCGGTTCGGGGCTGGCCGAGGCCTCTGGGTCTGGCCGAGGGCTTGTGGCCACTGGCTCCATGCTGACGCTTGCCGTGGTCATCGTGGGGCTCAGCTTGACCGTGCCGGGGCCCACGGCGGTCGCCGTGGGGCTGGTGGCGGTCGCCGTGGGGCTGGTGGCGGCCGCCGTGGGGCTGGTGGCGGTCGCCGTGGGGCTGGTGGTGGCCGCCGTGGGGCTCGTGGTGGAAAGGGCCGTTTGGGTGGCACAGGCTGCCAGGAGGGCGTGGAGGGCGGCGGCCCAACGGCCCGTGGGGCGGACCCCCATGGCGCGGCTGCTGCCTGGGGGATGGGAAGGGGCCGGGACCTGGGGGCCCCAGGCAGGTGTCACCACAGGGCAGGGCCTGGTGGGGCCCAGAGCACCCCACAGCCCAGCCCCACAGCACACCGGGACCCCCCACGGCACCCTTGGGACCCCCGAGACCCCATGGGACCTCTGAGACCTCATGAGACCTCCAGAGCACCCTTGGGACCTCCAAGACCCCATAGGACCTCTGAGACCCCATGGGACCTTTGAGACCCCTTGGGACCTCCAGAGCACCCTTGGGACCTCCAAGACCCCATGGGACCCCACGAGACCTCCAGAGCACCCTTGGGACCTCCGAAACCCCATGGGACCCCACGAGACCTCCAGAGCACCCTTGGGACCTCCAAGACCCCATAGGACCTTTGAGACCCCTTGGGACCTCCAGAGCACCCTTGGGACCTCCAAGACTTCCCACACACCCTGGGGTCCCTTGGGACCCCCCCC
>NW_028185085.1:0-1035 GCF_003343005.1 Rhea americana | reverse complement strand
AGGCTGCAGCCAAAAGCGTTTTACTCCCGGCTCGGCCTCGCCGTGTCCTTCCGGGGCGGATGCAGGAGCCGGGGGGGCTGGAGGACCCTCCCCATGGCCGGACGGTGGATCCGGGGAGGGGGGAGGCCCGGAAAGGCCTGGAGGTCCATCATGGAGCCCCAAGGCCACGTCGTGGATCCGGGCGGTCCGAAGGGGCTGTCCCAAGTCCAGAGGACGGAGCCGGGGGGGCTGGAGAGGCTTCGGAGCTGGATGCTGGAGCCTGGGGGTCTGTAGGACCTTCCCCAGACCCAGGTGATGGATCTTGGGGGTCTGTGAAGGCCTCCCCGAGGCTGGATCATGGAGCTATGGGGTCTGCAGAGGTTTTGGAGCTGGATGCCGGAGCCGGGGGGCCTGCAGGACCTTCCGTGGAGCCAGATGATGGATCCAGAGGGTCCCTGAGGGTCTCCTCGAGGCTGGTTGATGGAGCCATGGGTTCTGCGGAGGTTTTGGAGCTGGATACCGGGGCCGGGGGGCCTGCAGGACCCTCCGTGGAGCCGGATGATGGATCCAGAGGGTGCATGAGGGTCTCCTTGAGGCTGGTTGATGGAGCCATGGGGCCTGCGGAGGCTTTGGAGCTGGATGCCGGGGCCGGGGGGCCTGCAGGACCCCCCGTGGAGCTGGATGATGGATCCAGAGGGTCCCTGAGGGTCTCCTTGAGGCTGGTTGACGGAGCCATGGGTTCTGCAGAGGCTTTGGAGCTGGATGCCGGGGCCGGGGGGCCTGCAGGACCTTCCGTGGAGCCAGATGATGGATCCAGAGGGTCCATGAGGGTCTCCTTGAGGCTGGTTGACGGAGCCATGGGGCCTGCGGAGGTTTTGGAGCTGGATGCCGGGGCCGGGGGGCCTGCAGGACCCTCCGTGGAGCCGGATGATGGATCCAGAGGGTCCCTGAGGGTCTCCTCGAGGCTGGTTGATGGAGCCATGGGGCCTGCGGAGGTTTTGGAGCTGGAGGCCGGGGCCGGGGGGCCTGCAGGACCCCCCGTGGAGCGGGGCGGCG
>NW_028185084.1:3256892-3269365 GCF_003343005.1 Rhea americana | reverse complement strand
AAAAAAAAAAAAAAAAAAAAAAAAAAAAAAAAAAAGCTGATCTAAGACAATCAGGTCTGTGGATAGTAAAGAAGATGGCAGAAAATTAAAAGCTCTCGAAGTCAGTAGCATATAAACAAACCTGACAGATGCCAACAGGTCTATTCCAGTAGATGATGGTAAAACACTAAAAGCATGCTACTTTTGGGTAACCTTCAGAGGAAATCACTATATAATGCAATTAGATGACATATGGCTCTTCAGGACATGGCTGTATTAGGTAAAAAGCCCAAACACTTCATAAAAGTGAAAAACATCTGCAATTACACCTAACAGGTTTTGCAGTGTCAAAACAAGAAAATCTTAGTGTTAAAATGTGAATATTTGACTACTTGTAAATATTAACATTTATTATACAAGTACTCATTCTCCTATCACAAATTCAAAATGAAACAAAAAACCCACCCTAGACAGAAGCTAGCAGCAATTATCAAATATTTAAGTTACGGATTTTTTCCACCTGTATAGAGGCTTATCATACAAATAAACACACTCCATTATTCTTCTGCAACTGCTTCTAGGTGACTATGACAGTCATTCAATAGATGGACAAAGGGAATAATATAAATCCCTTGCATCTAGGGAATTCTTCTAATTAGAAGTGGCAACGAATTACAGGAGAAATTTGATTTTAATATAACATCTGCAAATGACAGCTGTCTTTTCACACAGTTTTTCTGTCATTTCTTTGCTTAAAATGATCACCAAAACCCCCCAAATATATTAGTATAATTTATTTCCATAGTGTGGGGTTTTTTTTGTTTGTTTTTTAAACTAATTCTGCATTCTTCTCATGAATTATTGCTCTTGTGATACTGCTCCTTATTGCTTCTCATGTAGTACTATGTATGTAACATTACTAACCAGCTAGTTGGAAAATTTATATACTTAAAAAAACCCCTGTCATTATCGACTGATGATGAAAAGTTTCATTCATAATTGTTTTCTCTAAGAATTCAACAGTCATGCTAAATTAAAGTATACTTTTATCTACTGAAAAATTCTTTATAAACAAAGAAGTGGAAGAATGCGAAAGCTGAACAGGAAGTTTTCCTTGGCACTGAGGTCTGTCTACCTGGAGTAGAAATAAAAGTGTTATCAGGTCCCTGGTCAGGTAACCCCCCACCACAGGGCTACTTCCCGTGGTGCTGCAAGGAGACTCGGATGGATGGTGCGACCTGGCTGCTCCTTCACCAGGCTGCTACTGCCAAACCTAAAAGCAAGCAAGCAACCAACCAATAAGGAATACAGTAAAATCGGACTGTTTATTACTTAGCTCATCTCCTCTGCACACGTTAAGTACGGCACTTTCATAAAATCAGGTGGAAGGTAGAGGTTAAGAAAACATGATTTTTTTTCAAGAAGAAAATCAGATTATTTCAAGAAACATGTCCTAGGGACATGTTTTGTCAGAAATTACATATTTTTTCGTACAACAAAGCTAGCATACGCTGTCAGATGGAAAAAGAAAACAAAGCTTTAGATGCAGTAAAGGACGGGTGTGATTTTGTACGGAAGTGAATGATTTTATATTATCACAGAAAAACAAACATAACCAAATGAAGCCAGAAAAAAAAATAAATTCCCTAAATTTGAGTTCACTGCTCAAATGTTTTCAGCGCAAGGGGCTAAAATCCTCTGGAGATCTGCACGTGCTTCGTTCCCTCTGAATTTCACCCGGAACCGGAGGCGAGAAGGCCTAGCTTCTCCCCGGCACACCCCGGGTTTGCCCCTGCCAGCCGCAGCGCGTACGAGGTGAGGAACACACGATGGGACCGTACGAACAAGCAGCTCAGAATTATTAACTCTTGGGCAGACTCATCAGCCACGCTGCGGGTCACTAAAGTCAGGGGAGGCCAGGATAGCACGCGCTTCCGTCTGCACAGATCCCGCTGCCTTGTCGAGGTTATATACACGAACGGGCTGCAAACAGGGCTATATGCTCTGTTCAGGAGTTTTTGTAATTGGTATTTAATAGCCATTTGAACAAAGGAGCATTTCAAATGATTGGCAAGAAAATAACGTTAGACTTGAACAGGAATCGATTGGCGGAAAAAAAAATTAATGGGGAAATATCCCCTTCCCTCAACAGCTTCAAATGTCAGTGCAAGTTACCCATGAAACAAAAATTAATATTCACCACGTTGCAAACACCTGCTTCATTACTATTTCCAAGAAAAAAAAATAACTATTTTTGTTGCAAACAGCAAAAGCAGGCAAGGTTAAATAAACCTTTCTGAGTATAAAGACTTCACTTCTTCAGCAAGCAGCACTAGTTAAAAGACTGGGGAATGGGTAAATTATTGTACCAAATGGCTGAGAATTAATCTCTGATGACTAGCTGCAATCTAACGAGGCATCTGTGTCCCAGGGAACCCGCAGTATGTCCCTGGCGGTATGCGTAGTGTGTAGAGTCTGCTTGGCATTCTTTGTCCTCTTTCGCAGGCAGCTTTTCGTCTCATTGTTTAGAATATCCTCATGCATCTGTGACGCGTGGAATGCATTCATCCTAACAGACTTACTATTGTTTTCTCTCAGAAGCTTTGTTGAGCAAAGGCTGCATCACGGGTCCTGATAATTATATTGCTTAATTAATCAAGACAAAAAAAATTTGCAAATCATTGCCTGGTTGCCAAGCAGGGAGATAAAAAATGAAAACAATACAAGCTGAAGCAATATAACAAAAGTAACAGCTATCTGATCAGAAATTCTTAAATAATGAAGCTATTAATGCTAAATCGGTTAATGTTAACATTGCTCCAGGTGTCTCTACTTAGATGCAAACAAAAAGGCTAACATTATGTATATAAAAGGCCAAATGTTGCCATGGATTCTGTAACCTGATAGAGAGGACAGCCTTTTCATTTGATTAGGGAATGCAATTTAAATACCAGGGACTGAAGCCAAACAACAGACATTTCTCTCTGCAAGCCTCTTTCATTCACCCTGGGGTCAGTAGCTGGTGAACAAAAGGTCAGCCACACTTGCCCTGGAAATGTCTGGATTAATTTTATTACATTGTAATGGTTTGTACTTTAAATGCAAGGATAACACTAAATTTCTAGTTAGCTATTATTCTTTCAGCCCATTGGGCAGTTTTGACTAACATACAATGGCGTTGCTTTTTTCAGATTGGTTCACAGAATTATCAAGCATGTTCATACAGCTAAATTCTGATTTTTCTTACAGAACTCTTTGAGGTTGAGACACATTAACAGCTATTTGGCATTTTAAGGTAAAAGAATTTTTAGTAAAATTCCTGAGAAATAAATTGTAGAGCTGAAAAAAAAATCAAGTTTAAGACAAAAAGAAATTATTTTAATTTATAAAAGAATTCAAGTTTCTTACTGAAAATGTCTACCGGCAAAACTCTAGCTGTTAATATATAACTGGATCTTTCATAACTCAAAAATTATTGCATATAGCGATAAATATGTCATCAGATTTATGCATTTTCCACAGCTGGTTGTTCTCTTGGACAAATATTGACTGTCATACAAGGGAAATGGTATTCATCACATTGATTACTTTCATAATGCATATTTTATACACTTTTTTGCACTTATAATGCCATACAAGCATTTATTAAGCTAGTATTTTTATATACGTACCTATACACACACACTCGACGTTCTGCAATGCAAAATGTCCGTTATTTCAAAAAACATCTAAAATATAGTTACAAAACATTAACATCAAACTACTTTGAGGTCAGGCTATCCAACGACTACATCGTCTCAGTGAGTCAGATTATCATGAAGTTCTCAAAAACATGTGAGCTAATACCCAGCACCATATGTACAACAGTAGCTAAGCCTTATGGGGTGAGTTAATAGCAAATGAGGAACCTAAATCTTTTTTATTTTACACTGGAAATCACAATTAATTTAAACATTGTTCATTGTACAGTAACTTCTACGGGTTCAGAATTTTGAAATATTTCCCTTAGGCACTACATAATAACAGTATGAATTACTTTCTTTTCATACACTGCCATTTCAATTGCTATTTACATTGCAGGTCTTAAAATCTCTCTGCTCAGCACACTTTTAAACTGAGATGGCAAAATTTTATTTAGTATTCACTGCAGAAAGGAGGGGAATGATGAAACAGTCAGTTTTATTCAAGCAACAAACTGTTGGTCACTTGAATAACACATACGACAGATCCAATAAAGCAGTCAAAACCTACCTCTGGTTTCTTCATTATCTCTATGAAAAACATGTGATTCTTCATTGGATAAATAACAATTAAAACATCTCCAAAATCTGTTGGTATAATGCCCCTGCGGTAGTTCCTGGTGTGCTCCGACCAGACGATGTGAACCTCATCATTTCCCAAGTGACGAAGCTGCAACAGCAAATTGGCTCTTTATTAATCAGGGTGATAACAACAGTTTATGAGGGGTCATGGCTTACAAATTGAATTACAATGCTCAATAGTAGAAATACTTCATTATGGAAAAAGTTAAAATATTGTTTTTCCCTGGTTGCTCATGAAAAGATCAGTTAAATAATTTGCTTCATTCAGAACGCATTGTTAACTGACGGCTTAATTAAGTAATTAGCAAATTACCCATTAGCATGATATGTAGATGTACATTACCTATAATAATTTAGAGATGGCAATCTGAATTACTAGAGCAAAACATTAGCAATAAAACATCATATGTCAGTTAGAATGCCATAGCTGTCAAAAAAATAAGAAGTGCCTTGACTAAGGATGTCGAAAACCTATGAAACTCTATTACTCAATTTACAATAAAATGAGTAATTCCTTGCAGATTTGGAGCCTGGCAATAATTTTTGTTTGAAAATGTAAACAAAATCCCTCAGGAAAATGAGAATTACAGCAAAATGGGAAATACTGGGAGAATTGCTTTTTTATTTTGAGCAGAGTTGCAGACAAAATATATAAATTTTAAATATGACTCGCAGAGGAAGTCCTTGTACAAATCTGTGTTTGCTTTGCTGGGGGGGGGGGAACTGAAGGTGATCTAACAGATGGCAGAAACTATTCAAAAATCACAAACAAGCTACAAACAATAGCTGCCATGGTAGACTTTAAAGGTAAAATTTAACCCACTTGAAGAATGCCAGCCCAAAATGAAGAGAATTTAAGCCCTACTTAATCCTTAAAAAACACCACTACAGTTTGGTGCTGGTTTCTTGAAAATGGTATACAATAGATCTGACAAAGAAGCCAAAACATAGATCTACTTTGTCCACTGTCTGTGGGAAAAAAAAAAAAAAAAGAAAAAAAAAAGAAAAAAAACCCAGGACCTTCCCGTAGGTAGCTTTCTGACCTTAAATCATACCTACAAAGATGGTCTCTAATACTATAGCACTGCCGATGCTCTTACCCATTTCTACAGAATATAGCAACACATTCTGGGGAAAATGATTCAGGCAGCAATGGCAAAGCACATTATCCTCATGCACAGTAAAACTGTTCCTGCTTTTTCCTGGTCTGTATCATGCATGCAGGAATGATCAGATTTATATAAAACTATCAAGTGTGGTTTGCCTTTTTTTCTGCCTCCCTCTTTCTTTCCCAGACATTAATGATTTTATGTCCAAACTTGTCATCCCAGTCAATAACACAATGACATCACCCCCCACCATTCACATGCAAGAAACACCAGTGCAAAAGAGTCCCTAAAGCCTATCCCAGCCCCTGTTTGTGCACAAAGAAACGGAATCTTAGCCTGATCCAGCTCCATGCGGGGGGGGGGGAGAGCACATGGACAGTTCATTTCCATCTTGTTTTTCAAATTCACTATTGCTCCCAGTTTGAAAGGGCTGGAGCAGAGGAGTCTGTAATCAGGCAATTATGTCAGTGACAAGCAAGGATGATTAAGGGTGGAAGGGTCAGGGGTTTTGCTGATGAACTGTCAGCTCAGAGCAGTGTTCACTAGTGGTGCTGTAGCTGTGAGCTTCTCAGTGTTTCTATTATAAATCCCTTTACAAAGGGTCCATCATCCTGTCTGGAACAGCCATAGGGCTGCATATAGCCAAAAAGAGCCTCGAAGAAAAAGTGGTTTTCATTAAGTGTTAATAACTGGGGGGAGGGGGAATGTTAAAAAAGGAAAAAGAAAACAATCCCAGAAACCCAACAATCACGTCAATCTCATCTCTTCGTCCATCACTCACTCTAAGCCCAACTCCACTGACATTTAATCCATATAGCTGACATAGGGTCTTTTTTTGCTACCTGCAGACCCATTTTCAACTGACAGCTCCTTCCCAGTCATCAACAGGAGTTGTGTGAACTTCCTACAAGTGTTTTGCCCAATGCCTCAGGAGGATCTGAAGGGACAGCAATAGAAGAGCACTGCTGGTTGGCCGTACAGTTCATGTCATCCCACAGGAGACTAGACATTGACTTCTAGCATCTAGAGAAGAGGAGGAAGGTCTTGCAGTTAAGGATATTCTAGGTCTTGGAACCAATTTTTTATTATGCCACAGATTTCCTGAATGGCCACTGGCAAGTCACTTAGTACTCGCCTTCACTGTAACGTTTGCCAAGTMATCGAGCAGCAGCACAGAGCTGCATCTCTCCTTTCACAGCATGAGTACAAGCACTAGCCACACTTAATYCCCTCCCTGGGATGAGCCCAAATTAAAAAGGCAGCTTGAGCAGAGTTAGATGCTGTGYGTAGATCTAGGGTTTTAGGGGCAGGACTGATTCCATATAAACACKTCTTGACCTCTGGTCCACCAAGCTCTATGCTCAGAAGGTACCTGTTGCACAGCACTAGCTATAGGTAGACGCTGCAGATTTTCCCATGCCCCGCAGGGCAAGATGTCAACTCCCAATCCATGTTGCATCATATGTGCAACAGAAAATAAGGAATGTTTGAGGAATCAACATCTGACCAGTGTCAGATGTTTTACAGTACCCTCCTGAATGCAGAAGGAAACGCACAGAGCATTTACAGCCTCATCTTTACAGCCTAATCCTTGGGCTGAGTCTCAGCWTTGGTGTTTTACAGCCAACAGGAACAGGAGAAGGCACTGCAGCAGGGTCAGCTATTCCTGGAACCAGGATTCCAACATCCTGGGTAAGCTTCAGGCAGGAATGAGTGCAGACTGGATTGTCAACTACAAGGAGCAACCAATCACAAGGGTATCGGAGACACACTAGGTTGAAAGGATGGCACTGGGATCTGCCATGTCAAAAGCCAGGTCATTTATAGACTGGGTGAAAACAATCATGTTCAACAGCTGAAAGCTACATGCAAAAATCCAGCCAAGCAATAAAAAAAAAAATAAATAAATAAATTAAAAAAAAAAAACATTGACATAGAAACAACAACTGGAATAGTTCTCCAGATCAAGGAAAGCAGCTGCATTCTGCAGACTCTGACAAGCAGAGATAGGGTAAGAGTTAAAAAGCCAGTCCTCATAAGCAGCCTGGAAACACAGGCAGAAAGTCACTTCCCCAGCATGTGTGGTCCCAAAGGGAACATGTCTCCCATTGGGAGAACTGTTGGATTTTCCACACACTTTGAACTGCGGCAGCTCTGGGCTGATCCATACTGAGTTTTCCTGCCACCACAAACATAAGCCCACGTGCATCTCCAACTCCAGCACAGCCCAGGGACATGTATGGGGCTTTACGCTGCACGCAGCACCAGGTCAACCTCTGCGGACCTAAGCTCAGTGCAGGCTGGTGCAGACTCGGCACTGCCATGCCTTCAGCCCCACCCACCTCCYGCTCTTCGAGGACTCCCCAGGCAGCTCTGCCGACATGAACTCTCTGATCCAATGCTGTCAGGTTAGCAAAGAGCCTTCAGACTGACCTGGCACATAAGCATCTTGCTTTCCTTTACCAGGATCATACCAAACATTTTCTCCAGCACTCTCCTACGTCAGCACAGAATGCTGTGATCAAGATCCATCTATTTGTTCCTCCCCAAATACCTTATTTTTTTTTGCTCTCAAAATGTGACATGATCACAGTTTCTAACCTCTCTCAACTTGCAGCGACCCAAGCTGAACATTATGGGTTCTTAAACCAAAGAACAGAGAGGCAGGACTAACTCACTGATGGGTGGTTTAAGTAAAACACAGAAATAAAACTCTATCAGAGCTCAAAAGCATCACAGGAAATTTAACAGATCTAAAACATTGTTCTAGAGAGACAGGAATTGTAAACCTATCAATCTTTCTTATCARCTCCTAGAGCTCTACCTGGGCAGCTGTAATCCCACAGGTCAGGCTGCGGTGCAAGTATCTTTTCCCCTTGTTTACCTGGGCTCTGTTGCAATGTGGCTTTGACAACGCTGCAGGCTCTTGTATTCAATGAAAATACCAGCATTGTGCAGGCTCCACACAGAGCCAGACGGCTTTCCTTGTAAACCACTGGATTATGCCAATATTTGACGCATCTGCCAATATCTGGAAAAACAAGTCTAAATGCCTATATTGTTATGTAACAGAGAAACAACTTGGGCTTGGTGGGAAGGGCTGAGGCGTCTCACCGCCTTGATTCCAGGGAAGACGGAGGACAACACAGAAGGAGAATTTCAGCTTTAGCTCAGGCCAAAGTCTTTGTATGTACACTTGCTGCAGGGGAGACAGGAGAAACTAGAGCCCTTTCTCTTGCCTAAGCGGCTTCAGGAAAAACAGGCTCCTACACGCTATCCTGAGCACGTGGTAGGTACTGGATATGCTGAAGCACTAGCCTCACGTACAGAGGATGCAGGGAGTACTTTCAGTGAATGAGACTCCCCTTTCCCAAGAGGTCAGCTCAGTACCTTTGCTTCTGCTCAGCCTGGGGAGAAGAGGAGCTCCTGCTGAGATGCCCATGTGGAGCATCAGGGGGGCCAGAAATGGAGTGAAGCACCCGAAAGGCTGAGGGAAACCAGTGACTGACATGCACACATGTCTTTCTGCCACACAGAGCTGAGGACAACATTTTATCCTGCCCAGTCTGGCAACTCTGAGTTAAAGGGACTGCCCAGGACATGGGCTCTCTGCCTTCAGTGCTTCTTCCCTGATGGGAGGCCAAGAAGAACCTAGACACAGTTCCTCAGGGATGTTAGGGCAAGCACAGCAAGATCCCCTCTTCCTTCTGCCATGGGTTGCTGTGGGAAGAGTTATACTGGCCTCTGAACACCCAGGGCCAGGAGACTGAAGCGGAAGAGTGAAGGGCAAGCCCAGCAGCTCCGCAGCCCTCAGAGCTGACATGCAACAAGCTGCAGGTGCCCCCATGTAGAAGAGGAAGTACTGGCCGCTGAAATGGCAGCGCTGCTGCTGCATGCTGYACATGTATCATTCTTCCTCCCTTTACTTCATGCCTGTGGGACAGCTGGACTGTATTTGTATTATTTATCCCCTCCCTCCCTACCACCATCCTCCTCCAGTCAGAGCCCCTTGCCCCTCTGTCCTGAGCCGATAGTGCCGCGGTGAGCCTGGCCCTTGCTCCATGCAGCCTCTCCTTGCACTTGGCTTGCCTGGCTGCAGAGGGCTGTAATTTCGCAGCCTGTTCTCCTCTCTGCCTCCCAATGACATCATTCACTYGGATTATATAAAGTGCTGGGAGGGAGCCTATATTCATGCTTGCTTTTTGCTCATAGCTTCGGTCGCTTCACTGCAAAACACACATCCAAATCCCACTGCAGGAACCAGGCTCCTGTTTGCCTCTATCAAAACTGCAGTGCAGGAAAAGGTTTCGGTGCAAAACATTTCCCCATTTCCTTTCCTCACTTCTCTGGGGATATTTTTCAGAGGTGAGGATAGGATTCAAACWGTCCACCACTCTGCACCATAGCAAGCTTAGCACAAAGCTTGGGGATCCATGGTGGCAATCCAAGCCTGGTATTTGCTGGCCACAAAAGGGCTGAAAACCCATCTATCTTCAGAGCCAGAAAAGCTCCCGCTGCAAGGGTCAGTGCAGGGCTGGGAAGGTCCCCTGGCTGGGACCCAGGCACGCGCTCCCACGGCCCAGCGGCTCCGAGAGGGYGCTTTGGGATCCCTGAGCCAACCGCGCTTCCTGCAAACCGCAGCTGCTGCCCGGCAGGAGGGAGCGAGGCAACCTGCAGTACTAACCTGTCAGGGCCAGGTAATTCCACACAAGCCCAAGGAAGAGATCTCCTCAGTTTTGCTCAGATCCAGACAAATTCCTGAATGTAAGACCCCCCTGGAGAGACTGTACCTTCTTTGTTAGCATTCTTTTTTTTTTCCTTGCAGTTTCTACCCTGGGCAGGAGCAATAGAAACTGAGACAAGAGCAAATTTCTCTGCTGAAAAGCCAGTAAAATGCACGTGAATTCTTAGCTCTGAAGCAGCAGGTTTACCAGATTCAGTGCTATCCCGTAGTCACACATTGCTGCWAAACTTTGCTGAATCAAGCCTTGAACATCTGCAACACACACACCCCTGCTGTCTCCGGAAGATCGAGTCTCCCTCCTGGCAGGAACTGACCAGGTGTCCTCCAGCAGCACTTCAAAACGCTGAACTCTGATTTTTGTATGTTGGAAGAAGAGAGCRTCTGAGGCAAAAGAAAAGCATTTCCCAGATATTTCTGTACTATGCCTGCAGGTCTAGAGGGCCTGGATTTAAGCATGTGCTCAACATTAAGAATATGCTTAAGTCCCACTGAGGCTGAAGCATATACTTGATCTTAAGGGGGGGGAGAGAAAAAAAATAAAAAATCTTGAGAAGAACAAGTAGCGGGAAGATCCTGATGTGGAAAAGAACATTATCATCCTTCCCCCTCTGCCCTCCTCTTTCTTCCTCACCCTTTCAAACAGCTGAGTTTAATTTAACCCTGAAATTAAAAACTGTCAACTTCGTTTGGATTTCAGAGCTAACAGATTGCTTTAAAAAAATTCAGCAGGGGTCACTGCTTAAAAAAAGCAACTCCTGGARAAATGCAAGTGACTCCACATCAATAATTCATTGGATGAGAATGATTTTGAGATAAAAGTAATGAAAAACACATTCAAAAACCACAGGGCATAGTAAACAGGGAAAATACAGTTTCCCTCTATAAGCAATTCACAGGTTCGAGGCTTACTTATCGTCAAGAACCACCATATGACTTGATGTTTCTTCCTTACTCTGGTCTCCAGCCTCCCCCAAACCCAAGCCTCTCTGCAGCCGCCCAGCACCTGTCCGCTGGAAGGTATCCAACCCCTGCTTTACCGACCGCTTCGCGCTTCGCTGAAGGCAGAGGAGGCTTTGCCAAGCACCTGAATCAGGAATTTAAAGCCAGTCAAGCACTGGGGAGAGAGTSTGTATTTTCTTTGCTGCAGAGTGTTATGTAATTGCTCCGAGCCCTTGAGCCCCGAACAATAAAGCTGTCGTGGCTTGGAGCCAGCCTGCAACGAGCACACGCTCAGCCACACGCTCGCCCAAACGCCACGTGACGGCGGACGGGCCACACGCTTAAAAGCGGATCTCGTGTTCTCCAACTGAGCTACGCAATCATTCAAAACAAACCTTCTGGATTTTAAATCACATTTCTTCTTGTGAKTATTTATTTTTTGTGTTTACTCCAAGTTGAAGATACCCAGACATTTGCCTGTTTCCCGTCCATTTCTAGTGAGGTTTACCCAGCATATAAAAATACTTGTATTGCAAATGCTAATAAAACGTACCATTCAAAAGAAATTGGAGGGGAAAAAGAAAAAGTCTTTGGTCCTTACATTTTTTAAGCCTATCATTTGAAAGAAACAAAGAAATGAAAACTTGGGACCTACAATAAAAATAATTGACAACTTATTATAAATASGAATTTAAACAAACAAGTTATACTGGAAAAATATTCATCTTGATCTTAACCAGACCAGACCTGTGTGTAAAAATTAAAAATGAATATGCACCCAACTGTATTCGCAAGGCAGGACAGACAAAAAACTAACTGCAGATGAAGAAGCCAGTAATTAAATAAAAGTAACAAAAATTAAAGAGAACAATCGGGCAATACAGCTTTTCAAAGCCGCACAAATAATGCATCTTTCACCAGTAACAAGCTGCATAATGGGGAGATAACTAGCTATACAGTGCCCAAGATAACAGCAGCCTCATCCAAGCTCAGAGGTGGAAATGAAATATAATACCAACATCAACATATTAACGCACTCTGCCACAGCAATGCTGTTTGACCACGTCAGTCACAAAAACAAGGCGAGATACATAGGGAAAGGAAGTATCTTACAAAACAACTGAAATAGTTGGAAAAATTAGACAAGTTTTGGGGCACACAAACTCTCCTCCATATCTGGAAGAGACGCTACAAGCTTGAAGGTAAGGATAAAGCAAGCATTTTAATTTAAAATACACTGCCCACACTCTCCATTCTAAACCTTGATAGAGGCTCTACTACAGAGACTAGAGATGACCAAAATGAAAGCCCTTCAGCTCTCTCGGCCAGTTTTACTGTGCTTTCTGGCAGACACACACCTTTTTTTTTTTTTTTTTTTTT
>NW_028185084.1:3222410-3256827 GCF_003343005.1 Rhea americana | reverse complement strand
AAACAGTATGTGGAAGAGCAGCATCAAGCACAGATCCCACCAGTGAATCGCAAAAAGAATCAGAAATTTGAGGAAGGAGGCAGCAGCGCTGAGGACAGACCATTCCTCTCATTAAAAACCCTGCTCCGGGTACCAGTTTGAGCCCCGCCAGCCTTGCACAGCAGAGCAGGGATGTGGCCAGGTGAATCTCTGCAGGCGCAAACAAGCTGCTTCTACCCTGAACTCTTYTAGATAGGAAGTCTCATAACTGATTTGAGCTTTGGAAGATCTCCATGCTCATGGCAAACGGAGGTTTCAAAATTGACAAACCTTGCACCAAGGCATCTGTTGCCACGGCTGGCCTGTTCCAACGTGAGTCTAAGTTGTGACTCCAGTCTGGAGGGAGAGGTGTTCACCTTCCCTGACACTTTCTCTGTCACACTACTTTCAAGGTCTCTCCCTTTCCCAAGAGCCTCCGAGTAATGTGCTCGCCTCATTTTGTCATGATTTTGAAGGCATACAAATTCCTCTGGCTGAATAATTCAACTTTCTTGCAAAATAGCTGTCTCCTGGGTGGCAATATGGAGGGATAACAGACACTTTGAGCCATATCCCCCAGTGTGTCCTCATAAGTCATGCCCAGTGGGAGCAGGTGTTAAGCCTACAAACACCTTGATCCGTGTGCACGCATGAAACAGCTTCAGCTTCGAGGATTCAAGGCCACACCATCACTGGCACAGCTGTGAAGAGGACATTTTTGGAAGACTCAGGGTCCCGTCCTCATCTCGGAGCACTTCAGAGAGCAGGAGTGTTCCCATCTCTCACCGAGTCTCCACCATCTCCAGTCTGGGACAGCACTGCAAAGGCTAGACCGTCTGCTCAGCTAGGTACCACCAGCCTCCATCTTTCAGTCTGTCTTTTTGTTTCTATCCTACTCTCTGAAAGTCTACTAAATTGGAAACTCCTTAGGACAATACAAGTGCCAAACGTACTGAGGACTAAACAGGATCTCATCACTGCTCTCAGAAATCCCAAATCAGATCCCAAATAATGAGATTAAAATAACACTATGATTCTGAAGCTGAAGTGATATCTCTCAGGGCATTTCTTCCTTCCCCCCCCCCCCCGAACCACTGGTCGTATTTGTTGCATATCTTGAATCTTTTTTTCTAGAAGGCTAGAATATAGAAAATGAAATAATAAAATAAAATAATAAAACAGAGATCATTTGTAATCACATATATCCCAAAACTAAAATGCTTAAAGGAATGGCAAAACAAACAAACAAACAAAAAAAACCCTCACAGTAACAAAAAGTGATACTCAGAAAGAACAATTTTGGAAGGTGCCTCCCTCAGAAGGAACTATTAACTGTTCAGTAAAATGATTGCTCATCCTTTTCTAGCCCCTTTGATCTTCAGACTCACCAATGTGACTCAGTTCTTCAACCCAGTTAAAAAAAAATCAAATATAACAGCCTATGCTTTGCAATGAAAAGGTGATGAGATCAGCATAGGTAGGCATCTGCCCAAGAAATTAAGTCCATCAGTCCYGAGCATTTTTTTTGCCCCTTCATTTTCATCCAGCTCTAGCACAAAGCAATCAGTGACTGTTCATCCATTTCTCTTTCCCTCTCTCCACTCCTCTATGGCCTTCTGCCTTTCTTTGATACCAATGAAATATGGACAGTTGTTAAGAGACATCAAATAGCAGCAGATACTCTGAGGCAGAGTCTATTAACTATTTATCAAAGTAAATCCCCCCTAAAATTATATACAAGGGGTCTATTATTATTGATCTTGGCCATTATCCACAAAGTATTTTAATCACTGTTGAATCTAATTAACTGAACTTTAATCTACTGTAGCACGATACATGATGTTACCAGCTAAACCACTTTTAGGCTCAGCTGTGCTTACTGCAGTATGCTAAACCCTATAGCTATCACAGGCTGTAAATGTTCTACATCACATTCCTTTTTCTGACTTGAAAACACAGCCTAGTTCCTGCTAGTGTTGTCGCATCTAGGAGAGTCTTGCACAAGACAGTGTAGCTTGAACTTTTTGATCATGTTTGCTCCCAATAAGGCAGGTATCTTCCTGCTGGGGTAGTGGTACCATGGTATGGTTACAATGCTGCATTTGGATACCAGAGAACGTGCAATGCAAACCCGGAACACCAATGTGCAGCCTAGTCCCGCTAATTATAAAGTCCAGATTAGTCCAGTCTAATAAAATTCTGCCTTTAATAAAAGGCAGTTAAAAATAGAGACCTGCTCTTTAAATAGCCAGCAGAGTCCTGTGCCCTAATTCTCACTAATACCATCATAATCTCTCTTCTAGGGATACACAGGATGTTCACAGTTGCAAAGTCTGGCAATGCCACTCCAGCCACAGCGGCATCCACCTCCACATCACCAGCATCCCTGCAAGGTGGCTGGGCCATTCATCAGGAACGTGTTTCACTGAAGAGGAGGCAGKAACGTGCTTTGGTGTGACCTGTGGATTTTCAGCTTTACTGCCAGAATTAGGTCACCAGCAAAGAGAGACGAGATTTTCCAAACTCACCAGCTATTCTCGATTATTCTGTTCAGAGGTTTCCTGGCTAAGCCCCATCCCTTTGGACTGGAACGAGCAGGTATTTCAGCTTTCTGCGAGGTTTCTGCAGTCAGGCGCWGAGTAGCGGAGATACCCTCCCCCCAAATCCTTCCCTGCCTCCAAAACGGTCAGGCACAGGGAAAGGCTCACCAGTTTGAACCTCTAACACCGAGTCCTAGGAGCCTTGCTCAGGGAGCAAGGGCAAGTGTAGTGCACACCAGAATACAGCCAAATTATCAGTGATCTGGAGAGACCCTTAGAAGCCAGCTGCCTGCACTGACACTGGAAGAGTCAGGCTGTGTGCTTCCCACCAGGCCAGTGGAAAGCAGCATCCCGTTCTACCCCCAATTTGTCCATCAGTGAAAAAGTAAAGAATGCCACCAACCTGCTATTTGGGATAACATATTTCCTGTTTTAAAAACACTGAGCAAGGAATATGGCAGTACCAAGAGCACATTATGATCTGGTAGTTACTTTCATCATTAACAGAGAAAGGTAAAAATCAGACTATATAAAATTGTTTAAATTACACAGATATGCCACTGCTTAAAAAAGAAAAAAAAAGTATTTTTACTTCTTTTTAGTGTTCATTAAGATAGGATTGAAGATTTCCATCTTACATTTGTTTTTTAATTATATTGCAGTTTCCTAACCTCCTGGAAGAAAATCGTAATTCCTGATGAAAAGATATTCAAATACTGTGACAATCTGGAATACTTGTTTACACAAAAACTTTGGTATCAGAAGGAAAGCATGTGCTCTTTATTCAACACCACTTCATGCTGTCAGAAATATTTGAAGAGTCATCAAATATCTACTGTAGCTTTCAGGTATACAGGGCATGCATCTGGAACAGAGAGCAATGCACCTAATTTATCCTTGCAAAATTATTTTACATTTAACCTCAGACTTCCCAGGAAAAATGAATTACTTTATCAAATGTGTGAGTCAGTCCCCCCACCCCCGCTGCAACTAAAAAGGAAAAACAAAGAGATCCTCGAACTGTCTTCCCTGTAGGGATTTCTGCACACAAACAACAGTAATGCTGTATTTCAGAGTCAGTGAGTTAGCTAACAGTAAGTGTTAAGCATTTTTAATTTGAGTTAACTACGCTACGCAGCAGAAGAACATGAACAGAGAAGTGCAACTCCCAGCTTAGGATAGGAGATGAGTCTCCCATCCTAATCTCACACACACTGAGATAAGTCCCTCCGAAAAGAGGTATCAGGGAGTACAAAAATGCACCTTTCTTCTGCTTAACGGSTATGATGTGCTAATTTAAAGTTATTGTATATTGATACAATTTGTCCRCAAAGAAGCAGGGCTATCACCTAGAAAATTAAAACAATGTAAACTTTAGGAGGCAAAATAAGACCCTATTTTACCCTTTCCCTTTAACTTCTTTTAATACTTCCCCTGCATTTTCTCACTCTTCCCAGGGCATGCATAAAGGCAGGAGACATAAGATTGCTCAAATCCCCAAATAGGGAACACAAACAAAGCTGGCCACATGGGAATAGTTTCCTTGAGCAAGAAACAAAACAAAATGTATCCATAAATGAAAACTGCTCAACTTTTCAGCTCAGCTATGAAATTTCCAAATTCTTCCAATAGGCCCCCAAAAATCTTTCTGTTAAGTACAGGACAGGACATTCCTCCTAGTGAACTCTTGATCAGCTGGAGAAGATCATGAGGACCCTGCGTTGGTTAGCAATGTTGAAGATGGATATGATTCTCACTCCCCAAAACAGCCATAGTTGAGTAAACTAACATTTGTGGGAGAATTAGCTGCCTTATACTTGCTCACTCTCTATTCTCCAAGCAAGAAAAGGGCTTGGATCCCACCTGCAAACACCACTGAGAGATTCACAGTTTGTTTGGAGCATGAAGAGAGCAGCTGAAACACCCAGTCCTCATGCTGGTTTCCATTTGCTCAACTATCAACTATTGGGACAGTATTAAAACTGGAAAACAACTACGTGAGTTTTCAGAAGTATCTGCAATGACACTGCATTATGACCACAGTCACTTCCTTCCCTTCCCTTTTATTTTGTAGTACTTGTGTCCTTAACAGGACCTTCCAAATATAGGCAAGATGAGTTGTATTTTATAGTTGCACATTTTCTTTATCAAAGCTCATTGCCCCATCTTGGGATCACTCCTTGGTTGTTTCAGAAATCCTCAATGTTTAAAAAGCCAGCCAAACGGTAACAGCCTCAAAGCTAAACAGAGCCAGCTTYTCAACTTGCTTGCTCCACAAGTGGGAAAGGGTCACACAGCAGGCAAGGTCCTTAAGTGACAGTCAGGAGACCTGTCTGTAGAGAGCTGGCATGACCTCAGGTAATCCCTTGAACTGAAGCACGCACTGCTCATCCACAGAATGGATCTAATCCTAATTCCTTCACAGAGTACTGAAAAGCTAAATCCACTCTTGTTTTTCAGGTGCTCATGTAGTTCAGCAATGACACTTGTATGTGAAGTGCTTAGACAGGAGGAAACTTTGGAAAGTTAATCCATTCAGCTTTCACAGCTAGTTGATAATACACAGAATACAAGATAACCATGTTTTTCAAAACAGATCAGTAACTCTTCACTCTTTCCCATATATATGCAGCAAAAAGTTTCTTCATCATCTGAGGACTCTATTGAAGCTGTCCTTGAAATGGAATTTCAGCAAAGTTCACAGGAGTTTTGCCTGAACGACCTTAAGATGAAGGCAGTAATGCTGACTTTGCAATCATCTCACCATAAAAAATTTTATTTCTCTGTAACATTTAGTTTCTGTTGTGCCACTGTTAATCTCACATGTCCTAAAGATTCAAGCCCCACTAAAAAAATAAGTAGCTCAGACACCACATGATTAAAAAAGTAAATGCAAACACCTACATGAGGTGTTTCCCTTCCTTTAAAAAATTTTTTTTTAAAAGGTTACATTGAATCAAACATTAGTTTTATGTGGGGGATAGAAAATGCTTGATTCCAGGTGCTGAGATCTGCAAGTCACAGAGTATCACTAGAATTGCAACAGAGATTACAAGAGCTGCCAAGACTAATCATATTTTCACTTTAGATACAGAACAGTTTTAACAAATGCTCCTTTACAAAAAAAAAACCCCAAATAAAAAAAAAAAAAAAAAAAAAAAAAAAAAAAAAAAAGTCTTTAAAGAAACCCATTTTGCTTTAAGAAACCCCAGTTCGCTTTCCCTGCCTGGCTCAAGAGAGTTGCAAGGCAGCACTGTCTGCACAGACCTTAGAGCCAGCTTGAAGGGCTTATGGACAACACCCTTCCACTTGGGCTACTGCTAACCATTCAGAAGTGTGCTCAACCCACAGCATAAGCCCCCTTCTCCTCATGCTCTTTTCCCATTGCATGTATTTTTCTCAGAGATCACTGGGGGGGGGGGGGAATCAAGTAAACYCCAAGTTACACTCATGTCTCCAGAGGGCCTTTGCATGTTCTGCAGAAGTATGCCACAACAGACACAAGATTTCCCTTCTCCTCCCCCTCTGCAATYCCTGCATCCCCATATGTGCTTTTTTCCAGTGAACATCAAGCCTGTAAGCTGCTTTTCCAAGCCAAGAAAAGTTTACAAGAGGTCACCCCACAGAGAACAGTCTCTACGCATTTCCTAAAAGGGTCRTATTACATAGAACATCCACCAGAAACAAAGTGTTCTCACACAGTTTCCCACTTCCTTTGGCATCGAAAGCTGCTATCCTGGGTAGGTAAAGTGACGAACATACATACTGGGAAAAAGGAAGAGGAATACTTTTTCCTAGCCTGCTATCTCGAACAGAATTCCCAGGAGTACTTTCAGGTCTAACAGATTTATTCCTCTTCCAAAAGCTGGTTACTATATTCAGCGATTAAGACTCCTCTTCAAACACACAGAAGCACTCACTTTCGGTTGGCTTTGCTGTTCTCCTAGAGCAATGCTGCAATCATTTTTTTCCGAGTTAGACATTAGGAAAAACTTTCTAGTGGTAATGACAGTTAATCAGTGCAATGAGTTGTGCTGCGTTCCTAGGCAATTTGGCTGTCAGAGGTTTTTAAGACCACGTTAGACAAGCATCTGTCAGGAATGGCCCCAGGGCAAGAAGATGGACCAAATGAACTCTGCAGGTTCCTCGACTGCTCCATGGAACACTGCATAAATCTGAACACTGCAGCTTCTTGCTCTCTTTTAGCTATAGGGCCCAAGAAGGCTGTAGACACAGTGTGCTGAGTCTCTGGAAAGTGAAAGGGACTTCTGCAGCTCTCATCCATGATGCTGCCGACAAAGCATAAGATCTGCTCTGGAATGGAAGCTGTAGCTACTGTGTGCAGCTGGAAAAATGACAGTGATGCCACATGCATGAGAGCAGAGAGGCAAAGGAAAGGACGGTCAGCAGGCCTCTGCAACACACAGTTTCCACTAAGGAACGAGACAATTCCCTGCCCCACAGGTTGGCAAGGAAAGGACAGGAGCAAAGTGAACAACAAGAGGGTCTGCAAACATTGAGATAGTGCCATGGTTTATAATTTCCCAGATGGGATATTGAAAACTGATCGAAATTCTTCTTTGACTAAAGAGGAACTTGTGCACTAGAGCAGGTAGCATGAGACCTGCGAGAGGGAGGGAGCAATCGCACCAAAACGTCGATCAGCAGAAGGGAATGAGCATCCCAAGCTTCGTGGGAAACTGGAGGAAGCAGTCAGACCTCAAGGAYACAAGCCTCTCGCAGTCTCAGTTGCTGTGTTGCCCTCACTCTTCCTCTCCTAGAACAATTCTCATCTCAAAGGGGAGCATGCCCCCAAGAGTGGCAGAAACCAGCTACACCCCAGACATCCCAGCTAGCCTCCTGCATACAAGTCCACAGCTACAAATATGGAAAAGAGCAGCCAGCTCTGAGGAGTGCTGGGATCCAATCTATGAGAAAMATTAGATACACTAGGAAACAAACAGAGCTCAGAGGGAAAAAAAACAAGCTGTATGCACAGTTGAGGCTCTGTCTTTTCCCTGTTAAAAAGAGATGGGCACAGAGATTTTAACTGCAAGCTCTTTGTATGTGCTTGCATGTAACTGTGTGCGTTTGTGCAAGTGTGAGCACTCTCTCTACATTCAGCCTGTTGACATTACTGAAGTGTAGCTAATAAGTGATATTTTCTGAGCTTTATGGAAGATTGCCAAAAAAAAAAAAAAGAAGAAGAAGAAGAAGAAATCTGATAGGGCAATGCAGAACTCAACCTGCCCCAGGGAACAAGGCCAAATAAGTGGAATGAAGGACATGGAGATACAAAGCAACCTTTTTTTGACCTCCAATCTCTATGACAAACCTGCTACTGTACACTCTCTTTTCAGACTAATTCATTTGAAGAATTTCACCGAGTTTCCACGCAGAGCAGTCCTCCCCATCAAAGGGCTGGCTGTYGGCCGTGTTCAATTACAGTGAACTACACCAAGTGTTCAACAGGTTGGGTCTTTAAGTAGCAACAGAAAGTCCCTCCCAGGAGGAGATGGTGCAGAACATATCACTCAGGACTTCCTCAAGCTCCAGGATCTTCCTCCCAGAATTTCCTCCCACATAATCTAGCTCGGATGGGAAGGAAGAGAGAATACACTGCAGCAGCACATGGGAATCCTGGCAGCTCTCTGTTGTCAGGTTCTGACAGACACGCGTGGCTCCCCAGAGTCCTCTTCTAGGCTGGAGGTAGCCATAGTGTGCCCAGCAGGGGYGATCTGCTGCTGAACCCTCCTGTAACGTCCCTTTGCTCTTCTCTGCTGTGCACTGGAAGACCCATCCATAGGCAAATAAGCAGCATCAACTTTTTTTTCCTTCCCACATGCCCCTTTTGGTCAGCATGTGCTTCTGCCAGCCTTCACCCCTTAGAAGGGTGCCCACTCATTTGTATTAAGAGTGCTTTTTATCAAATGTTTTTTCCCTTGCACTGTATCATTCGGACAGTAAGCAATTTGGGGCAGCAGCCCTGGGCACTGCTCTCTGAATGACCAGGCACAACTACAGCACTATAAAGACAAACAGGGGGAAGCATCAAGTGCCCAAATGATTTAGGAACAAGTGTTCATTCGAGAGTCATTAAGATCTGTTCTTCCAAATGATTTGGACGTTTTTAGATACTCATTCCACCCTACCTCAGCAATCAGCCAACTCAGAGATAGCAGGCGCCACTTGACTTTGTGAGCGTGACTAAGTTTAGTGCAACTGTTTACTGCCTACCGTGATAAAAACCATACCCTTATCATATGAAGCGTTATCACCTTGGACCACGCGTGCACCCACTCATAGCATTCACAGAGCCCATTTCTAGGAAAGCAAAGCTACATTTTGAGCTCATGTCCTGTTTCCAGTGGAGTTTTCAGTATGCAAGCTTTTTGTACTGWTTTCTGTTATGTCTCCACCTTTCTCTCAGCCTCTCTTGAGCAGACTCCCTTGCACAGGCAGTTACCAGATCACTATGCAATGGCTGCACCTCCTTTTCGCCCTCACCCTCTGTGAACCTGGGAGCTGAAYATGCTAATCTGCAGAATCTCCCATTCACAACCGTGCAAAGTTAAGATCAAAAGGCATCCATACTTTTCAGAAGTTTTCCATTTTTTCCCTAAATAAGTCAGGCTATTTTATGAAAGCTCTATCAAAGGGAAATAATTATCAGAGAAAAGGGATAGAAAACTCTTACCATACAGCTAAGGAGAAGTAATGTGCAGGTAGTAGCATACACATAAAGAATACCCTCAAAAGACAGCTATTAATTTTTTTAATGAAGTATCCAGCAGGAGACCTAACTCATTCCATCGCACTGGGATCCAGGGATTCTTAAGCTCTCCTTCAGACTCAGACAAATTCAAAATCTTGATATGAGATTCACTCTAATATCTGGCAGACAGAAGCACCACCTTTAAAAAGGGGATACTCCCAATTTTGTAAAGGTACAGTGAAGATTTACCAATGACTAAAGACAGAGTGCTAGATAGAGATGACCTGTATTTCTACACAAATTCAAACTGCCAAGACACACAGAAAGTGAGTCAGGCAGCTGATACCATTGGGTTTTCCTGTCACTGTGTACCGCCATGCTCCTGGCTTAGCCCTGCCCGGCTTGGCCCTGCCTGTGTTATCAGATGTTTTCATGGGAGGAGAATTCCTGAGCCTTGGTTGCACATTGCCCATTTAATTGTTTTATAGTTGTCACATGTCCYGTTTGGGAGGAAACCTGTCAGTGCTAACTTGTTCCCACAGGCTCATGGATCAGCACTGGATCCATGCATTTGTGCTCCCCACCTGTTGAAGGAGGGTCGGACAGCTCTTCACTCCCTCCTCAGAGTATCATAAAGGTTCTCAAAGCTATGATATTTTGGTAAGAACGGGCCACATTCACAAAGGAGAATAAGAACACTACCTGCTTATATTTCCTGTTCCACACTGAGTTTTCTTTTCGTCATCACAAGGCTGCATGGACCATGTTGCTATAGTAGCCTCAACAAGTGTACCAGATACAGATATAGATCAGCACATGCAAACAGCTGCAGGCAACTCCAGCTTCTGCCCCAAGAGTACAAAGTCCTAAAACTTGCAGTTAACAGATAATCTGTCTCAGAAATCATATTCCTATTACCTCATCTTCTTTGAGGCAGAAACTCTCCAAGTGACTTTTAGCTAGTACTGCTCTCAGGCCCACGAGTAATGTTAGTCACTTGAACAAGGCAAGTTGTTGCATCAGAATTTCTGGCTCTCAGCATTTCAACAAACACCCCAGGAAAAAATAAGAAAGAGGGAGAAAAAAAGAAAAGAAAAAAGAAAGAAAAGACCTGCAGAGTCTCCAGGGAGGCATTTTGGAGAGATAGGAGAAGTACAGCGAAAGCTGAGCTGTGAAAGCAGAATGCTTGACTTCCTACCTGATATCAGTTTTCCCCTTCCCAACCCTAGTGATTACAGGGTGGATTTGCCCAGACTTTATTTTTTCAGGACACCCATAAACATATAGTAAAGGAAAGGGGTAAACCTAAAAGAAAACTGTGGCAACACATCCAAACAGAAATTTGAAGATGCAAGTTTGGGAAGAGACCCAAGAACGAAAGTTGGCAATGGTCACTTCAAATTAGATACCACCTAAATACAGGTGACTGCTTTCGTAATACATGCACAGTAGTTACCACACCATCTCCTAGCTCCCTTACAGCAGCAAATAACCAGTAAGGCACCACTTGATACCAGTTCTATTCACTACTCTGGAAATTTTAAGTATAGGACTTCAAATATGAGAATTCAGCCAGCAAGTTGGGAGTCCTAGCTCTACAGCAGGTTTCTTTCCAACATGCGGGTAACCTCTAATGTCTCCCTTCTGGGAGGCAAAAGGAAGAAGAACAGATTCTCATGGCAAGCCCAAGTAGACAGTGTTGACACCTGTTTCTATATCATGGGAGGAAAATACATCAGTGAGTATGTCTAAAATGTTGTGCAATATTGCTCAAACAAAACCACTTCGCTTTGAGACAAATTATCCAAAGTAACAGTATTGTTCCTTTTTTTTTTTTCCTTCTCCCATTGCTACTGGATTCATAGGGGAGGTGGGGAGATCTGGCAGAAGAAAGGAAAGAAGGTACTTATTAACCCAAAACTAGAAATTCCAGTATGAGCAGTGCTGATGGACTWCCAACAAAATGAAGATCATTTTGTTTCCTTCAGAATTTGGCATGGAAACTAACCATCCCCTTTGAGCTGCTTCACTCAGAGTTCAAAATGTTCTGTTGTAGCCAATATGAAACAAAGTCTTCACTGATTTTAGATTGTGCAGAAGTGGCATTTTGATTCACTTACAAGGGCACATATCTCATGAACAAGTGCAGTGGTCAGCCAAAGAGACCTCATCCGCATTTTACAACATCGGACTGGTGAGTTCCCAGAGCAACATGAAGAAATAACTGCAATAAAACTGAACATGCACAAAATCAGTATCTCTCTGATAGCTTTACTCCACAAATTATGCTAAATCAATCCCAAGATATAGCCCCACAGACTTCACCCTTCACATTAAGCAGGAGGGGGCAGAGCAGCATAGTCGTTACCTCGGTCTCACCCCCAAACTATCATGTTTCAGGCACTTGTTTCAACATTGCTAAAAAATGTTGGTCCCAGCTGTAAATGGTCATATTTGTCATCCAAGCTCCAGAGTCCAAGACAGTTATCTACCTCCAGCTCCTGCTCCGTGTCGGCCACTGAGACAGGAGGATTTAACCACAGCTCCCAAAAGGAGCATGTTGAATCAGGGCACGCTCTGACCTTTGGATGTGTCAAAGGAAGATGCATGCTCAGCCGTATTGGCCATGGTTTGGCTGCCGCAGGGAACTCCACAGCTTCCGAGTTTTATTAATGAGGAAAACAATACATACTGTCAACATCTGCAACACGAAGTTAACATGAAAACAAAGCTGACTCTAGAGAACAAATGAAATTTAGATAGGATGGTTTCTTGGCTTAATTTCTTGTTCCAGCTTTCCTGATAAACAATACTAAACTTACCACCACAACGATCAGTTGGTTCAAGGCAAATACTGATCAGGTTGCCTTGGCAAGTATATATACCACAACAAAAACAGAATCATCTGTGTTTATTCAGGGCAGTGGGGATTTACTACACTTTCCCTTCCCTCTATCTTTCCAGCCTCGACAGCATGTCTGCACCGCTTAATACCAGAACTATTTAAACGCACTGTGGTCTGTAGCTCGGTGCCTTCCCCTCCTTCTCCTGCATTTTGCTAATACAGACACCCGCAAGCTCCTGTTCTAGCGAAACAGAACTGCATTACGTAATTGCTGCAGAGACTGAGAAAGCCACGTGTTCCAGTGGGTACCGAGCCAGGTCAGGGCTTTCTCCTAAATGTTCAGCAAGGCTTCTCCTTTCTCTCTCCTGCTACCTTAAATACACAGCTTAGCATAACAGTCAGCTCTGAAGAAGGGAACATTTTGGAGAAACACTCTGCCATTAAMTGAGCCTCTCCTGTTACAGGAAGAAAGTACAGGGAATCACACAAGATACAGGAGATCCTGACAGGGGTCAGGACCACAGTACTGCTACMTGTTCTTCTTCTTCACTGTTTTTGATCAACTCAGAAGACATTGAAGAGAAAGGATCTTATACCACTTTACTCTATGCTTTTGCCTTAAACATAATTCTTCCAGCCATTTGGTGTAGAATTAGTTTTGTCCTTCTTAAAATTTGTTTTGCCCCCTCCCCCCCTTTTAAACTAGGTATTTTTTGGAAAGCTACAAAACTAGTGAGATTTTTCAGATAATTTTGATTTCAGTACTTCCCCCCAAGGCTTCTTCCCTGTCCTCAAATCTGTCTGTTGTTTAAGCGGCACTACTGTTATCAGAAGGAAAGCCTGCCCTAATAACTCATTCGTTACCCAATTACTTTGCTTCATTTTCCTTCTTTTTGCTGTATTACAGTCCCAAGAGTAATCCACTCACACACAGTCTTGTAAGATAAATCAAAACTAAAAAAACACCAGCACCACACTGCTGGGGAGACTTCTTTATACACTAAAAAACCTAAACAAACAAACCAAAAGACCCTCCTAAGCAACAAACAGGTGATTTTCCTACCTGATTATCTCTGACCACTATTATTTTTTATAYTGCTTTAGTACTTAAACAACATCTCTCATCTAAAGGCTTTCTAGTGTACACATACCTAGCTTGCACCCACTGCAGCTCTGCAATCTAACAGTCATCATCAAAAACAAACGATCAGTCTAGGATATAAAGAAACAGAAATATTATGAAAACCTAATCAATAACTTTATAAATATCTTTCTTGCTCTGTCAGGGGATATAACCTTTCTGACAGACAATAACGCCACGTTGGTCTACCAAAATTGCCACTTCACAAACGAGCAGGAAAGTCATCTCAATGCTGTGTACGTGCTTTTACTACCACACTGACCACATCCTTCCAAAAGCAGCCAGCATCTGGTTCACAAAGACAGTTAATGCTGCTACCTTTAAACACTCCACTGTGCATAAAACTACATGTCCACACGCATATATGTGCACAATTTCACCTAAGCCTGAACTTTTCAGTATTTTTGAGAAAACGTTTTTCTATTGGAGTTCACTTTTAGTCACTTGCTCTATAGCGTTTTCTTTCAGACAAATGATGGGTTCTTGCTTAAGAACTACATTTTTTTGCTTGGCATATTAAAGAACTAAAAATTATTGCATTAGTTATGTCTTACAGCTTATCAGAAGCAGAAAACTGGTTTCATGTTTAAATGCAAGCTATGACTCATCCTGGGCAGCAGAGATAAACTGAAACACACACTCATCAAGCAGCAAACACAAACAATTTTCCAACATGCAGATTAATCACAGATAATAACTATAAATTAACTTTAATCTTTTATAAATCAAACAAAGCCACTTCTATAAATGTCACGGCAATCTCTTCGGATAAGAAACCAAAACAAAGCAGAAAGAGAAGTCACTTTAATATTACAGTTGTTATTAGGTAACAAATCAAGCATTTCTTTACCAGAATCATTGTTTATGAAATATTTCAAGACTAAGAAATGGACTGGAGCTTACAATGTTGCTTTAATTTATTTTTATRTATTTTTAGCTGCTTTTGGACATCAAACAGGTACGGGATTCCTAATCTTAATGCATACAAACATAATTGAGTCCAAGTTAAATTGCATATTCAAAAGGAAGGAGAAGAACATTTTCTACTGTTCCCTTGTTATTGCTCGAAGCAGCTCTGTGTAATTGCTGAATGAGTTAAAATTTAACTGAACATAAGACGACTGCTGCTGGCATACAGAAGGAGAAAAAAAAAAGAGTCAGAGATCTAATAGTGGACAATTTTGAAAATTATAGTGTGTGTTAATAATGGAGATAACAGTGAGATTCAAAAGGAATAATCTCAAAGAATAGGGAAAAATGAGCACCTGCCAGCAACAAAGCCATTAGTATCAGGGCTTTTATCTTTGCCACAGTCAAGTCTGGAGACACTGACAAACTTAACGACACAGCAAATAAAATACAGTGAAAATCTGACCGGGAAGCAATCCTATTCACTCAGAAAACACTAGTACTGAGTTTGAAAATAAATACTTCTAGTATGAAACTCACTGTCTGATTACGKGTAATAAGCACCGCAAACCCAGCAGAGCCACTGCAGGGTCCATCTAGGTCTGCAGATACTGCGGCCTGATCAGCCACGCACATCGGCACTAGCGGACCGGCAATGCCCAAACAAGAAGCCGAAGGCTCCTGACCAAAGATCCCAGACACAGAAGTTTCTTCTGTGCAGACTACCCAGGGTGATCAAACGCGAGCCTTTCCCAGAAAGACGAAAACCAAGGGCTTGTAAAACCATGTCTGAGGCACAGACCTGGAACAGTGACTTGGGAATGGGAAGCCTTCTAGGAAAGCCCTTGCTGAGAAGGCTGATGGTTAGACGTCTTCAATCGGGAGCAGATGGGGACTGGGGAGTGCAACTAAGGTGGAAGAAGAGGAAAACAAAGATGGTATTACACCAACGGGGAACAAGATGATAAATTCTGTAGCTGAGCAATGGAGCTAAATGTCTTGTCCACATTCAGAAAAAAAGGTTGCGTAAGCTGAAGTTAACAACACTGCTCTCACTAGTAACATACAACAAAGATACCCCCACCCCAGGCAGTATTACTGTCCTCAGTTAAAGACAGGAAACCGAAGCAAAAACTACCTCAGCTCATACACACAGCAGGTATCAGGCAGATCCTAACCCATTCCTACCCACCAATCCTACTGCCTTTAGCCGGATTGTAACTGCGTAACGCTGGCCGCTCAGGTCTCAGCCACAGACAGCCTAAAACTTCCCRCCTGCCCCCAAGGCTGAGGGTGGAAAAAGGTGGTCAGCGGCATGCAGGTTTGGCCAGTGTGATAGGACCACGGTGGAAAAGGGAAAGACAGGGACAGCAGGGACAGCTCTGCTCTGAAGCTGCACTGAGGGCAAGCAGCGTTTGCAGTAACAATTAGATATGCAAATAAGCACATTGAAAATTAGCAACGGTCTACTGTTGTCATGGAGAAAAAAAAAAAAAAAAAAACACCCTCAGTTCTGGGTCAGACCCAAGCACTGCATTATTCTTTCTGTCATTGGTAAATAAGGCTGCAGAGAGCACTGAAAAACCAAGGGGCCAGCACTTCTCAACACAGCTAGGCCTGGAACTGGGAAAGGTYGAGGCTCAGTGGGGCAAGAGAGAAACAGAACTCAAATGAAAAGCCTTCCTGYGTCACTCCAGAGAGACAGGACCATGGCAGCTCTGCAGACCCTTACAGCTACCAGGAGACACAGGTATAGTCATGAAGAACCCACGAATGCAATGCAAAGGCAAAGCTGCTTCCCAATATAAAGGGCRCAGATGTGGGGTAAACAGAGGGCAACATGCCCCATGAGGTACCCAGCTCCGTCTCCCTTGAAGCTACATGGGAAGGCCTTGTCTGAAAGGAGATCCACACTTCCCGGAAGCCTTTGTGAATCCTTGGCCACCATTACAGAGCGCTCGTGCCCTGCTAAATGATGGCTGCTAAGAGGCAAGAGGGGGCAATCAACCTATCCAGACTCAGTTTGCTCATCCTGGGGGTTTCTTCCTAGAGCAGCTGCACCCACAGACACAGACACAAAACCCAAACCAAAAATGGCACAGAAAAACCAAGRTAAATTTATAAGGGAAACCCTTACACAACCTTAGCTATAGCCATAGCATCCTGAATGGAAGGCTATAATCTGATCTGTGTGTGAACGAGCTCCCCTTGTCTCAATGGTATTTATCTTACCTCAACTCCTGTTACAAAAGGGTGGAGTCACATAGCAGCGCTAGCCAAGTAACAAAACTGCAAGGCTTGCTAAAACTCCATCCAGACTGAAGGATAGAYAGGCTCAACCCTAGAACAGGTTAGAAGAGAAACTCTTCATGGGAGTGCTGTCAGCCAGACGTCAGAGCCCTCACACAATGGTATTTTCTTCTGCACCRCAGAGATTATTACAGTCCTGCAAACGGGTGGGAGGGAGAGGGTGGGGAGCACAGGGCTCTGCCCTCCAGTTCATGGTAGCAGGTACTAAGGGCCCAAGAAACCYGATCCCGTAGCAACCTCATGTATGGGAAGTGCCCCAATCAGATTTCACTATGTCAGGAGAAGAACAGCGTTTACTCTGCATACAGATTAGTCCCAAAACTGGGTCACTTCTTGCCTTTTCAGAGAGACAGAGAGAAAGAGAGAGAGAAGGAGGAAAAAAAAAATAAGGCTTCTTTTTCAGATCTTTTTGCATCTTCCCCCGACTTTTAAACTACCTGATGCATTGTGGTCAGTCATGGCTGTCTAAGCTGATCAAATGATACCTGCATGTGTAACGCTAAAGCACATTACACTCACTAGGCTTGCATTTCTTAGWATTCAGCTCATTAGCTACTTACCGGTTCTTTTCTAGTTCGTTGTGCGTAGACCTGGAAGATAAACAAAAATTTGGATTAGTCACCTTTGACCTCCCAGCACAGAATTCCAGTCAGTGCAAGCTGTAAACATCCCTGCATTTCAACATAAAGCCAACCAACTACATATATTAAAATATATAGCTATAATCATCTTTCTCTCCCTGGTGACAAGAGATTCCTCCCATCCTAAGTCTGTATTTACTAGCTGTGTGCAAAGCCAGTACTCGTCCTGGTGTCACAGTAAATGTTCCCTAGAGAATGAAAGGGGCAGAAAATCCCTAAGAGAAGCAATGATTAGCACGGGGSACCAGACTCAACCATTTTCACATTGTATTTCCAGCTCTGCTCCCAATTCAATACAGGACTGCAGCTGCATTTCTTTGCACTTCAGTTTTTCCATCTACCTCGTGAAAACACAGATATCATCTCCCAACACAGGAGCTCATGAAGCCTTAATTAATGTACACAAAATACTCAGGGATCTCCCAACTTAAACAGCTCTGTGAGGACAAGGCCTGGAATAATTTGGTGGCCACATCGTAGATGTACCAAACTTAGTAGAACTGCAGATATGCCCAGCATTTAGGCATGAAAYGGGATGTTCACAAACTGCCACATCTGCAAACATCAGCAGGGACGAGGAGCACTTTTAGGATGCCCAGAAACCCCTCAGGGACCGAAATGGCACTGCCACAACACAAGCTTGCTGCCGAGGAAGTGACCCATAAAGTGGCACTGTGACAAAGGAGGGGAGTTTGCCTCTATACCTGCCCACCACGCCAAATACACTGCCCGCGCTCCGTAACTCAGAGCTCACAGTTGAAAATGAGACCAACTACAAATAAAGAGGAAAAAAGACAAGTCCATTTTCCCAGTCTCTGTGATGAAAGCAAAAAGAAATTTAAATCCTTTCAGGATTGCTAATCTAACAATGTTATTAGTAACCCAGGTAGAGTTGTCAAGGATTATTTTAAAAGGATAGCTATTTATCCAACCTGTCTCTTTAACAGAAGGTCACCTTAAAATAAGTGTAAAAGGAGCCCGAGAGCTTAATAAAAAGGATCTATTTTCTGTAATTTGGCATCACATTTCTTCCGGAGCTCTGAGAAGATTATCCTCTATCCCCCATCTGGAGAATCCCGCAGAGAATTCTACAATTAGGGAACTGAATGAAGGATGTGCTCCAAGGGAAACCCTGTAATAATTAAATGCTTCTCCAAAAAAGGGAGGAGGAGTGCTTAACAGGTGTTGGAACCTCAGTGAAGATGACAAATAAACCGCAGACGTCTGCAAAAAACAACGCAAATGAGTCTTAGCTAGCCATGGCTGAGTGCTGCAGGCAACCAGCGGGGAAAAAAATCCCCCAAACTTTACTGTATGTCTGTGCAGTGTCCACTATGCAAGGGGATAYGGGGTTCCTTGAAGGCAAAGTACACTATAACCAAACTCCTCAAGAGGAAACTCCCAAGCAAATCCTTCCATTCCCCCTCCCCAAGAACACTGGAGGAATCAGACACAAACATAACCCACATTTAGTCCAGAAAAATCTCCCCAGATCAAAACCACATCCTCCACGGGGTCTAAACAGGTAAAATCCATTCGTCCGGGCAACTTGAATGCAACTGGGTGGAAATCAGCTCTCCAGAGGCTGAGCCAAGGCCCCCTTAAAACCACAGCCCGTATGTTCTTTGGAACAGGGTTATTGATCTTATTTACCTCATGTTCCTGCAGGAGACTTTACACTTTTCTTGGCTATTCCATTAGCAGCTATAAAGCCAGAGATATGCAATGGCTTAAATTCCTTTATTATATCGAGCCAATTATGAAGGCCAGCACTGCAAGAACAAAGTTTGGCCCACTGCTGTGAACAAAATTAAAACAGCAGGTTCTCCCTACTCCTCCCACACAGGAGACTCTATTACCTATCTTCTTTCTGATGAACACCACAATTGAGAGGGGTCATAGGCTTTTCACCAAGTCAGGAAATTCATACTGTGACTTTTAACCATATCAGTGGCAAATTAAAAACAAAAAACAAACCCCCCAAACACTTTCTCACCGTGACTGCATGCAAACAGAAGAATCTCAGCAATGTCAAATGAATCCTATGGGAATGCTATGTCTATTGTCTCTGCTTCCCTTAGTCTTACTGAGGATATTTGGAAAAGCTTTAAGTCTTCTTTTCATCTAAATGTGTGTGTGGGGAAGTCCCCCTCTCCCCTCCAATTCTCTAACTTACATTTTCTCTGGCAGTTTCCCTTAGCTTTGGCAATGGGCACAGAAAAAACCCTCCATCTTCTGTTCATAATTCATTTCGCTTTTTGTAGTTCCTGATCAAGAGATTAATTTTGTCCTCTTGTCTTTGGGTTGCACATGTTACTAAGATTTATTTGGAGTTAAACAAGGATAGTGCTGTCAGTGCAGTATATAAAAAAAACCCAAAATACAGGAACCTCTATTGATCCTTCATTCAGAAAAAAAGCTCTTGAATAGTCACAGAATCAAATTTTAACTGGACCTTTTCAACTAAGATGGTCTCACCACCTGAGAACTTAGACAGTATCCCCACACCGAACTCACAGCTCCATCCTTGCAGCGTATCACCAGCTTTTTGATGGACACCATGGCTGTAAGGAACTTGAGGAACTTTTCAGGGTTTATTGTAACATTTTGCATTTACAACAGCATGGAATTGGTGCCTTCACTGAAATGTTGCTTTGCTGCCCTTGGTGGTCACTCACAGCCTGGGTCACGCAGTAACATAAGGACACAGCTGYGGAGCACAGACCAGAGGAGTTCATATCCCTGCTGCCAGCCAGCCAGAGCAAGCCAGACCTTGCCTCTGCTCACAGAGCTGCAGCCACRGCTACGCAGGTACAGGCAGGTTCAGAGAGGAAAACAAAGCCCAAGCGTAGGTACTGGCCCTGCCTCCAACCTGCCCCTGTTTGAAACCTCAGCCCCAAGTGAAAGGCAGCTCAGCACAAACTGCACGGTTCTCTTTTAAAAGCCAGATTTCTACAGCAGTCAGTTCTTTAAAAAGAAAGCATCCAAACTGGTAACAGTCCCTAAAAATTTAAGAAATATTACGTAAGGAGGAGAATCCTGATGAATGCGTTTTGAAAACAGCTCAGCAAGAGATCAAGAGCAAGCTTTAGAAGCTTAACCTATAGGAGCGAGGAAAACAGCAACAAAAGCCACAAGCAAGCCCCATCACGATTTTAAAAAACATGAAGCTGAAAGAAGAGAAACTAAAGTTTRTATCTCTTTTTTCCAGATATCTGAAACCGCATACAAAATAATAAGAAACAYGCAGAGCAGCAATTGTCAGTCACTCTAATTTTAGGTCAGATGCAACAACCTCTTTGCATCTCTTACTCTGATTCTTGCTATCCAACCTTGTAACAAGGTGTCCCCAAAACAATAAGCTGCACTGAATTCCCTCAGTGAATGAGACATTGTAAATAATATATCATTTTCTTTATTTAAATAAAATCCCTCATGCCAGGGCAGGGGCTGCCAAACTTTCCCAGAGGCACAGGTGAGCCAACAAAAAGAAAAGGCAACAACCAAGTGTCTTTGTCCAACCTCATACATAGGTGGCATTTATACCCAGTGACCCTGGCATCTCCTTTGACCTGTCTGCCCTCTTGCCTGGATCSAGCACTGCCTCTGGATCCAGACTTAGGACTCTGAGAGCTGCATCTCCATCACACCAGAGGTACCTGTGGCTCAGGCGGTGCTGCTGGCCACCCCTGCTACAAGATACCAGGGCAGGGGGAAAATCAGCTCTTCAAATACCTGTCCTCAACAGCAACACAAAGCCGGTGCACGTCCTCCAAACCAGACCCATAACTCACTCACCCCACTCTGCTCTAGTAAGAGATTAATCTTGAAAGAAATACTCCATCAGCTAGTGAAAACTAATGCATGATTACCGTAACTGCGTTTAGCAAAGCAGTAAGACCATCCATCTAGCCCAACAGTTGTCTGTCTTACCTTACACTGTCCAGGTAGCAGCTACCCCTGCTGCTTATGGATAACCACACCAACCTCCTTCATTTTTCAGACCTTTCCTACCTTCTGCTTCTGTTGACATCCATCTACCTCACCATCAAATTCCCCTCCAGAAAATGCCTTCTTCCATTCCCCAACCCAAAACCCTCTGGGAAAAACAGAATTAAGCTACTGGTCTCTCCTTTTTCTTCTTCAAAAATGACTCCTATTGGAAACTGCCAAATAAAATGACAAAAGAAATGAAAAGGAAGGATGATTTTTCAGTTTTAAAGCAACTGACTGACCTGTGTGAACAAAACCAAATCTACCGGCTAAAGAATCCCAGCATTCCGCCAGTGTTTCAAACAGCAGATCAACACCACAACATGTCTACAAAATCAAGGGCACACAGCATAACCCGAGGAGTCCACGGAAAAGCTCCACCAGCTGCAGTAGGTGAGATCTTCAGCCCAGTAGTAAGACAAACCATTATTAGATAGCTGCTGTGCAAGAGTCAAGTCTTTCTGTCAAGATGGAGACACTCAAGGATGGAGTTTCCAGGGGTACTATGAACCCACCTCACTTCCAGGAGGCCCAGGACCCCGGGTCCTGGAAGACTGCGTGGAGTTTTGGGAACTCAGCAGCTTATTCATGCTGCCAACAGCTTGTATAGTCAAGAGCAGGATGCAGCTGAACGGGAGATGGCACAGTTGGAGCACATGTCCTTCTGCTACACCCTTATGCTCTTTGCAAATACCAGCTTCCAGTCCAACTACAGGCTCACCTCAGCCTCGCTTAGGGAATCTAACAAAACATTTCCTTGCAAGTAACACTACGGCCAAAAGTTTTCTTAGTCATTATTATCTCCAGACCCTCACACACAGTCTGGCCTTGAGGTCCACAGCAAATGCTTCATCACAAGGAGCTGAACTGAGGAGACAAAACAGGCTATGTTTCACCTTCTCACTGACGTCAATGGAGATGCACCAGATTAACCTGGCCCCGAACTCTGGCTAGTTTTTCTGTCACTCAGACTGACATGGTATCAGATTCCTCCCAAGACTCTGATCAAAGCTGTTTTCCCAGGATCAAGCCAATCCCTCTCTGAAGTTCACATTCTCAGTCTCCAGCAGAGAAGGGGACGCAAGCGCATTGGCATCTGTTCCTGTTTATTCATCTTTGAGAAAGGAGAAATGGCCCCACAGACCGTTTCAGCTCCTGACAAGGAGAAGGAGTTCCTCCGTATGGTTCACAGTGACCGCAGCAAGTCATCTACCCCAGCGCTTCTACACTGTCCTGAAAGCCTCCTGCAACACTCAAAGACACTAACTTTAAAAGGCAGACTGCACGCAACTCTTAAAGAATTAAATGTCTTCAAAGCCATCTCCAGTATTTACACAGTTCCTCTTAGTTTGGTACCTGCATCTCATTATTTCTTTTTGCAGATCTCTGAAATGAACTATTCCCCATGACTTTTTCTGCTGGGGTGGGACAYGACAGCAATGTACAGAAAAGCTAACTGATTTTCCCAATGTCACACAAGAGCCTGCGGTACAGCAAAGCACTGAACTTAGGTTCTCTAAATCCCAGGATAAGAACCGCATCAGTGGCTTGCTGTTCTCAGGCATCCCAGAAAGACATCTAATAGGAATATTTGTGCCATCTGATTCTTGGRTCCAAAAGGAGAAATTACATAATCAATGCAAGCTGTAAGTGGGAAAGCGAATAAAAAACCCTCGAACTCTAAACCATCCCTTGTGCCCTGCCCAGCTAAGAGAGCCAACTCTATAGTCAGACATCACGGTATGAGGCGCCAGAGAACACTCTAAGGAAGGAGCACAGAGCCAAGGAATACTATTTTACTGAAAAAACTCATCTGATAGACACATCAGGCATAACCTTCAGGTGGAGAAGGAATTGCAGCAACAGCCCCAGACAGAGCTCCAGGCTGGTGCCGCATGTTCTGCTTTTTCAACACAAGGGAGGAGGTAGCAGGAAGACTCCTCTTCCTCACTTAGCACCATGAGCCTCACAGTCCCARAGCTGAGCTCTACCAAAACATGGCTTCTCACCCTGCAGCCAGAGAGACACCCCAATTAGCTGCAAAAAGCAGCGCTCTGCAGGGGAAGGGTTTTCCAAGCCAGACTCTGAACAGCAAGAAAATGGTTCTGTATTCACTGCTGTGCTCTGGGGCCTGCAAAGGAGCTCCCAGCCGGCTTCCTTGCCTGCCCTACCAGCTGGGAGCCCTGTGCAGCTCTCCTGCTCCTTCTCTTATACCACCCGAAACCCCTATGCTGAGGCTGGTCCTAGCCCAAGTGCTAAGGGGAAACTGTTCCACCACACACACTCACTCACCCAGGGCCCTGCACGGCCAAGAGGAACTGGGTTTGCTGAACAAGCAGCTATTCAATATTTTGTTTTCTCCTCATTGTTCAATGCGTGGCGTCAAGCCAAGCCCTGCTCTGAATACAGAACCAGTGGTTTCCTTAAAGGCTTTTCTACAGTCCCACGGAGAGCAGCGGCTAGGCAGTTCACAAACATGTTTATTGTCAGACATCCTTGTTTTCCAAGTGGGTAGCTGAAACACAGAGAAGTCAGAGTTGCAGTTTCTTGTCCCTCTGGGTGCCTCAAGGAAGACCCCAAGGGCCTGGTTTTCTGGGTCACTTTACAGGTTCAAAGCACTGATTCTACTGATGCTCCCTGCAGCTGTGCATTGTCAGCATTTGTGCAACTCAAAGCCCAGGCTCACACCTTGGAAAAAAGTCACAACATRAAGAATGGGCTATTTTGGGGTCTACGATGACAAGCTGGGCTTAAAGTGACTTGCAAAGTGTTCACATTGGATTGCTGGGAGGGGTAAGGAGCAAAACGAGTTCTCCAGAGGGCTACTCACTGCTTTATCATCAGCCTTCTAACTTCTGTGACAAGTGAGTAAAGATCCTACAGAAACTACCTCCTACCTTCCCAATCCATAGTAAACCATATCAGAATGGTTTACATTTCACCATCTGCAGGGTGTACATGCAGATTAGATACCTCCCAAATGAACATGTCACCCTTTGTATCTCAGCCATTTTGATAGAGAAACTCTAGCTCGCCTCCCTTGAACATGCAGCAGTTGACAGCTTCTGTAATGACTTAGACTTTGGCCAAATTCAATCAGATTCTTACAAGTTAGAAAAAGTGAAATGTTTTTTTTTTCAGAAAGGAGAAATCCCTGTCTATGACATATTGATGCAAGGGAATCTGAACTTAGAGACAAGTTCTTGATTCAAAAAAAAAAAAAAAAAAAAGCAAAATTATGGTTTTTCAGCCCCTGATAAGGCAAAGTATCAGCTGGATTTACCACAGTACTTCCAAGCTCCCCCACATGAATGAAGAAGTTGAAAGCACAGAATGAGGAGAGCAAAATACAGATGCTTACTTGCACTCACATGACCTGTATGCTGACCCTAGGATCTCTCTCAGGTGCTGCTTGGGGARGACAACCTCCCTGCACACCTCACTACACAATCATCATAAACAGATCATTTGAAGCAAAATGAATATTTAAACGGAACAATGCACAAACTCCATTCATCCCCTGCTACCTCAGTATCTCTGCTAACAAAATTTCCTCTGTTTAATACTGAAGTGTATCAGAGAGAAGGGTAGGAACTGACCCTGCAGGAGGCTGTGTGTGGCTTCTGCACCCTGCCCCACTGATTTCAGTAGGCTCCACGAGAGTCCCAGTGCAAGGTCAGGGCCTCAGTSCCTTCCAAAGGGCCACCAGATAATGTATGTAATGTGTAATGTAAGGTATGATAATTACTGGTGCCARCAAGGTAGCACCAATGATTTATAGAAAGAAAGTAAAGACACTGTGAATAATTTTCAAAGCCACTGAAGACACCCTAGGATCCTAAGTCCCATTTTCTTTCAAATAGCCATAAGCTCCTGAACACTGATGCTGCTTCCTGAAAGCAGGATTACCCTAAGGTACAGATGGTGAGAACCRTGTAACGTACAGATGGTGGGACCCATGTAGATCTTCTGACGTAYCCGGATCTTACAGTCTTTCAGTGGCAGGCTCAGGAATGGATCCAAGGACCCGGCATGCCAGCCCTTTGCCCTATACCATGCTTCCTCCCACACATAACATTACCCTTTAGAGGAAGATGGTCATATCCAGAAATAGTCTTAGTAATGTCATTTGCAAAGCAACAGTCTGTTTGGGGAACACAMACCTTCTGGCCTAAGGAAACTACCTTAAAATCCACTGGGAAAAATGAGGCTTTTTCAGTAAATGCCACCTGGCTGCAAATCACTTTGTTTGAAAAGAAACTGGTGGCTTTTGCATGGCTCTGGGCCAGACCAGACTTTCCTCACTTCTATTTACGTTTGTTAGTTATCTTTCATGTTACATCTATATTGCTGCAATACTGTGCCTGGAAATGCACGGAGGGGAAGTATATTTGAAAAGAGGTAAGTATAGTAATTTAATTATCTACATATTATAATAGGGAAACTGAGGTACAGAGACTTACACAGGCTGTAATAAAATCAGGAAGAGAACCCAAATTTCCTGATGTCCAGGATTATATCCTGTTTACAAGGACATACCTGTCTAGCATTTAGGAAATAGATCCATGAAAAAGGAATGCTGAGAAAAGGGAAGTGCACCGATTCATTCTGTTCTTACGGTTCTGGCTCACAAGCAGCACCAAACACTACAAAGGCAGCAAGGTTGCTACCTCCTGCTGCTCCCAGATGGCCATCTACCTGCGAAACAGTTCACAAGCAGCTGCAKTCTGCAGCCCCACTTTTCAAGGCAAACTAGAACTGATGCTATTTCACATTGCCATGTCTATAAACATGTCTTGCTTTATAAACAACTGGCTGCCCAAGTGACATGGCAATGGCCACTGGSCTTACAGTTTTAACAGCCATCCCAATATCACCTCTCCCTGCCCATGACTTCTGGCACTCAGTTAATACCCTTTTCTCAATGGTGTAACTGAAGAAAGGAGATAAACTAGACGCGCTCATAAAATAATCAAGTATCTGATGCAGGCAGAGATGCGAAGCAAGAGAAATGCTCTCAGTCCACATGCCTACTAGTTAGAGAGTAAGCAAAATAATAGCAAGCAATTAAGATAATGTTGAAATTCATCTAGACTATTTCAAACTGGATTCATAAAGCAGCAAAACTGAAGTCAATCACATGCAGAACAGAGAATGCAAGTACAGGAGGAGGCAGCACAGAAATGAAAGATGGGAATATATCCAGAGGGATGGAAAAAGCAGGCCTGTTCCCTCCAAGCTGATCAACGAGACAGTGTCTCGWAACGAAGAGATCCAAGCAAAGGCCAGCCAAGTGCAAAGCCCCAGAGACCCACAGCCTCTGATCAAGGGAGCRCAAAACAGTCAACAACAACAAATCCTATCTTTGTTGGTGCAAAGGGGGAGGGAGTAGGAGCCAACTCTCTCAAGAAGAGAGCTAACAGAAGCCAGGCTCTGAATTCATGCAGAAGTTTGTCAGGAAGGATCAGAAGATAATGAACAGCAGCAGCTTCAACACACAAGACAACTAACTCAGCAGCATGATATGCAAAGATGGACTGAACTGCTTGGGTCAGGAAGAGAAATGTATTTGAAAGATCAACCAAGAGCAAGAAAGGAAAATGTCAGTCTTACCTATAGACAGAGAAGAAGACACTGGCAAAAACACTACAGGTGACAACCAAGTCTCTGTTAACCGAAGGGGTCAGGTTAAATGACCACCAAGGACAAATCCCTGAATGTGTTATGAATGAGTCATTACACAGAGAAGTGGATACAGCAAGCGTCGAAGCAGGGTGAGATGAAAAAAAGCGTAACAAATATGGAATACTAATTAAACCAAGGAATCAGCTGTGCACTGAATACAATGTTCCTTAGCAGAAACACTAGAAAAGCAATTCCGTATTTCACCCAAATATCCTCCCCATCACCTCAGGACACCAGATCTCTCTAGCAGCTGGTAAACTTCATGTTTCAAGAGACCCTGGCACCAAAATCTGCAGTTTCTCCTCACTGCATCAGCATCTCTGCAATCACTGCTGGCTGATCGGGAGTGATGATAACAGAAATGGACCCGGGCAGCGCTGCCCCRCACACAGCATGAACCCTGCCTAACAGTCCCACTGCTGCAAAATAGCACATTCCTATAGAGACTTCMCCCAAATCTGAGAGGACAGAGGGATCACAATCACTTCACCAGAGAGCAACACTTCATGGAATACAGATGCTGCAACAGTGAATTATAGCAAAGTTGCAGATAATATCAGCAGCTGGGCCCACGTCTGGTTTACATGAAGGCAGTCTCAAGAGACTAAATTATGTTTACACCTAGTGAAGGTATCCACACGTAAATTCAGCTCAGAATTGTGAGCTCCTGCACAGATTCCCTGTCACAGAGATCTCCCYATATTTGTGTGCTTATATTACTAATATTCAAAGGGAAAACAGGAACCACGATTCTGGTGCCTTCCTACTTGGAGGGCTGTAAAATAAACAGGATGAGAGAGGAGAACACAGAGTGTTCACCACCGGGAAGTGCCATACCAAACTTGGGTGCTTTCAGAGACCTCATTCCTCTCTAGGGAGTGGGATGTATGCTTCTTAAGACTTCTGCTGGGTTCCCCCTCACTTTCTGTGTTTCACTCGCTAACCTGTCAGTTGTGGTACAGCAGAGCCAAACATCGCTGAGAAGATGCTGCATTCAAAACCTCATCTACACTGGACACTTTTTGCCCAAATCGCTGGCAGGATCTCAGCTTCTCATATAGATCAGCACAGACAAGGAAAGGCACAACTCGGAACCGGCAGTTTCAGAAACTCCAGCGTCACTATGGCTCGCTTGCCTGTACTTGCACATCATGTTGCTGCAAATTACATAAAATCAGCAGAAGGGATGTGGCTGAGGCCTCATGGAGCTATTTGCCAAGACAGCCCTGTTGACCAGGCTGCTCTCATCAACCACATTCAAGTACAAACTTACAAAAGCTAGTGAGATTGCAACAAGGGGTGCTTTGCCCATCATGCATTCAACAGTTTGAAGTTCCTCTGTTACTCAGGACTTTGTTCATTTATGGTACTCAGTCTTTAGATTATAGCCTGAATTGATGCTGCAATCAAGCCAGAAACAACTCTGGAAGGCTGTTCACCCTCCTGTATTACATGCAGATATTACTAGCAGCATGGGACTTGAGCACGGTTCCTCTCCGATAAAGGAGAAACAGAGGTATAATTTTTTATGCTTATCTTGCCAATTAGAAATTCCTTGCTAAGGAAAGAGGATGAGCCAGTAATCCATTTTCCTAGCCTAATATCCAACTGCCACTACGCCTCTTCTGAGAGAAGCCATGCTCACGCCTAACTATAGGCRATACTTCTGGCCAAACTCTCTTAGCAGCTCTAACACAACAACTCAACCTTGTCCACTTTTCCTTTCTTGGAAAGGCAAATAGCATATTCAACTAATTCTGGACAAAATCTCAGGTAAAAGCATGATGATTACAGATAGCAATCTCACTGTTTGTACATTATCAAAATGTGGTATAAATCAAAACATGGCACAGCAAATCCCATCTACTCTCTGCATCACACATGTCGGTTTGTATCATACAAAGCAAAGCTAAGTCTTGAGCCATAAACAGCGCTCCATGGCACTACAAAACCAGAGACTGAAAGCAGAGTCTCCACCCCAACGCACTACACAAAGGCTAAATTCTAACCCACATAYACACAGTGAGTCAAAACTCAACTCCCACAAGGAATAAGGTGTGATTCAATGCAAATGCAAGTGGCTAAAAAAGGCCCCAAAACAAACAAACAATATCATCCAGAAACAAGCACACTGAGAGGTTAGAAAACAACAAAGATGTCAACAAAAAGCCTTGAGGACTTTGCTGTCTAAGGAGATATAAGGAGAGGGGCGGGTGCTTGAAGCAGAAAAGTAGAGTGACTCTGGCTGACATAAGAGTTTCCTCTTTCATAGACTTCTGACATGAGATGGGCAAACCACTCGGCTCCTTGTATCTCTTCTTCACCAATAAAACAGGAAGTATGGCAGAGTCCTAACTCCAGAGGCTGCAGGAAGAATTAAAGACCATCAGGTACTCAGCTGGTGAGGCAATGGGGGGGCAGTGAAGCTCCTCAAACAGCAAAGACACATTTAAAACTTGGTGTAAGCAAGTGTTCACCAGTGCCCTTCCTCCTCCTCCACAGACTGAGGTAGTCACACAGCAGTGGTTCACGCTCTTCTGGTAAGTCAGACTTTCTTGTGCACCAGACAGCCAGGGTGTACTTGCAGCTACACATGCCACATCCTTTTAGCTTCTGCGCCCGTGTCTACAAACCTGTGGCACGTGAAGCCATCACCTGAGGCACAAGAAGCACCTTCTGCATACCCACCTGCCCCCATTCCTGCTCAGGGACACTGCGTGCAAACTAAGCTTAAAAGCAGCAGTACCTGAGAGTTTCAGTAGTTGCAGCCCCCCTGCACCCTCTAACAACAACTTTAAAGGTCATGAAGGTAGAAGCTCACTGGCTACAAAGAAGATTCAGCACAAAACCAAATGACAGAATTTAGAAGTTGGGAAATGACAGTAAATGCTGAAAAGAAGTTTTAAATGGCATCTGGCTCTTGGGAGAAGCATCTACAATAGAAAAAAAAAGAGGAAATGCATCACTAGGACAGTTAGAAGAGCAAAGAAACACAGACACCTGSATTTTGAAGACACCAGGTGTCCAAAATGCCTTACCATACCCATTGTAGCAAGATCTGCTGACTCCCAGCTCTACAGGCTGCCTGCTGCCAGACTGCAGATGTCTGAAAGGTTTGTTGCTGAGGGCCCTTGGGAAGCAGCCTTAGACACAAGGGAGGATAGTGGGGAGAGAGGAAAAATGAAAGGAAAAAGAAACTGGACAGAGATCAAACCTTCCCCGTGGAACTGAGTAATAGGTTCTTTGAGTGCCCTTAAYAGCACAGACCTCCTGGGAGACCTGTGGACTCCTAGCATCACTAGGAGGGTGCCTGGCATTTCCCTAGGATCAGAGATCAGACTGAAAAATAACACWCTTTTCCATATGCCTGGGAGTCTAAGCAATACAAATGACAATCTAATATTGTAATATAATTTCAGATTCTGATATAAATCTTAACTTCATTAAATTGATTGTATTTAGGGGGACGAGGAGAGAATCATTTGGTATCCCTGATGTTTATTTATTTCCTGCTCGCACAGCAAACTAAATTGATTAAAAAGCCTTCTCAGTTATTCTCCAAAAACATATAAACATCAAACCAGTGCAGTCCTAACTGCAATGAATCTTTCAAATAATGGAGTCTGTTCAGAACTGCATATGCAGCATTCGCAAGAGARGTCTCCAGGACCAGTGAACGCAGCTGAAGTACCCACAGGGCTGTACTCCCAGCATGGTCTACTTCATTTCTCTAGCAAGTTTTTTTAGAGCTCAGCTTCTGCCTCACAAATGTCTTCAGAAGGAAGAAGACTAAGTGATACTGTACATTAAAAAAAAAGTGCTGCTAATTTTTATCTCACTCCCCACAGAAAATACCCTTTTCAAGATTCATAACCAAATTAAAAAGTAAACCAACGAGCCAATCTATATTAAATTGGAATTAAATTTTGCCTTTTGCTTTTATCTGTACGTTAAATGGGGTATTTTTAAAAGTCTCTCTTGTTTTCTAGGAAATCCACGTCATAATGACTGTAATTCTCTACATGTTTCTGCAGGTGCCTAACTTCCAGTACCTAAGTAGCCCTGACTAAAATCAGCAGACCACATATGTTTAACTGCATGCAGGATCTACACCACAGCATGCAATATTAGTCAGTAATCCAAAAAGCCTTTAAAATACCCATGCAAAATACCATACATACGTAAAAATGTAAGGCCCCAAGGACTTCAGAGGGGCTCCCCTCCGCAGCAGTCTGCATGCTGTCAGATGCAGCACTGAGACAAAGGAGGGAAGAGACAACCTGAGCCAAAACATCCTTATTTAAAAATGCATTATCAATTTGAACCAGAGAAACRGTTTTTTCTCTTCTAACTGTGCACTCCTATTCAAAGTAGAACAAAAAAAGTTATTTTGCAGGTACTGGAAGACTGTCTTTACCTCTCTAAGAATAAGATCTTCCTCCACCATCACCACCCAGAGCTATGTTGCCTTTTTCTAGGAGCTTTCTGGGGAGTTGTGCCATGACAGCACCGTACTTGTTGGGAAGCAGTAGCTGTAATGTCTGGGTTGCAAATGCTGACACAAAATACCTGGATTTAGACTATGAAATGAAGGGCACCTTAGGCTTTGTAAATACTTTGCATCTCATCAGCACAGTTTATGACAAAATGTTTAATGACAAAACCTTTACGGGATCCCATATCTAAAAGCATAATTTCTCTACAGTAGTTAAACATTTTGAAACAGAAGTAGTTTAAGAGAACCTCTCATCCAAACATGAAATGCAATTTTGTCCCTCAAGAACTGCTAGATGTTTTAATTCAAAGTCCATTCAAACAACTTCACTAAACAGAACTTACTGAATTGTCCCTTTGATTTTAACAGGAAAGGAGGAYGCAGACCCTCCTTTAAATAAGGCTAACACTGTACTTGGCATCACACAAAATACACTGCAGCGCATTTGGAGGCACCCCGAACTTCCCAGTTGTCACTTCCCAGCACTGCAGCCGTCTGGAAGGCCTGCCATCTCCCACAGCAAGTGCAAGCTGCTACCACTGGTGCTAAAAGAAACTTCCATCACCAGATGCGCGTGYGAGGCCTGAGCTCCCTGATCAAAAAGCTCCAACCCCTTGCTAGAACGGACCCAAGGCTGGTCACCTCCCGAGATCGAAGCAAGAGCACRAGGCAACACTGATAGATGGAATCTGGCCTTCAGTATTTCTTGTGTAACAAAGATTTTAAGTCMGGCTAAGAAGCACCAATCCTGCTTCTCTGTTGTCTCCCCATCCCCTCCTCCCCCAACACACTCAGCCTGTCATGCCAACCTGCACAGTGAGCGGGCCTCGGGACCCCGCGAGAGCCATGCCCACAGGCTCTGCGCCTGCGCTGCACACCAAGCACCCCAGCCCCGGGGACGAGTGAGCCGTGCATCATGCTCCAGTCTAGAGGCTGCTGGATTCGGTGCCGAGGAGCTCCTGAGGGGGATGTGTTTCCAGCCCTCCTCGGGAGAAGGGCAGGTTGCCATGACAAAGGCCTTTGAGAGAAAGAGGTGTGGGATGGAAAAATAATATGTGAGAAACCCAGGAGGGGAAAAAAAACAGATCTCAGATCAGCATTTACTGTCATTTCCCAACACAAATTGCCTGGGATTTGGGACGTTGGTTCATGAGAAACTGGAAAGGAATACAACTACCCTGAAATTAGGAGAGGGTAGAAGAAAGAGGGATATAAATATAAACAAGAAGCATACAAAGAACCCAAGATATGGTGATCCTGAGGAAKAAAACTTTCCCCACAGCAAGATATCCTAACACCACTTCAAATAACCTTTATTATCAAACACCAGGGAAGCAGAATCACAGTAAAAAAGGCACCTTTCCCCTAAGCCTCTACACCACAGTTCCCCTYCCAATGCCCTTAAGAAAGCTCTGTCACCTGAGCAACTTGCCACCATTTTATGGATTGCRCAAGCCTTGCTGCATTATAAGCAAGTTTGTAATTGTCTTTTTTAATGCTTTGCATTTCTGAAGTTTCTCTGCCATACAAGGTCTCAACAAGGTCTGCAYAGTTCTACAGAGAGGAGCAAAAGAAAGCAAAAGCTAGAAAGGGGAGGCAGATCCTACCACAGCAATGAGCGACAGGCCTAACCCAGTCATACCTCCTGAATCTGACAAACCAAGAAATATAACAAAGTGCCAAAAACATGGATTTCAACAATTGCTAAGCATTCAGAAAGCTGGGAAATCCCACTGCCCTGAAAGGCAGAGTGAAACACAGCTTCAGTTTCCTGACTTGATTCTCAAAACACACTGTATACAGCAGTCAGACATCTCCCTCTCCCAGTTTGTTGTAGGAGACCCATTTTAAAGCATCATTTCTCTACTTCAAATCGTGCCTATCATTACACTCCAAAGCACTCCAGCTGTGCACACACTGCCCCTTAATGCAGCAACTTCTGGGCTGGAAAAACACCATCACCTTTAACAGATTTAACAGAACAGCTATTGCCCGTGTCTTCCCTAAACTCTACAAATAGCTCTTCCCTATTCCCCTTCCCTTTGCAGCCTATGAGCCTTGGCAGAGAGTCAGCTGTGCCAGACACAGCTCCTCCGTGTCCCCTTTTCTCCCAGCGCTACGGACCCCAAAGGGATGCTGTACTTGTGTGTACAGATTCCTTCCTCTCAGCTTTCCTGAAGGGAAGTTTCTCTCCCCTGTCTCCAGCTTTATTCTCTAGCTTCATCCTTCCATCCAGCCCTGCACCCACACTTCCTTGCCCCGGTCGTACCTGTTGGCAATACTCGCACTGCTGCCACCGCCGCTGTGCTTCCTTGCCCGGCTCAGCCTCCGCGTGGGCTTTGGGTCTTGTAGTCCAGGGCTCGGAATTGAGGGAAAGGCCGAGGCATAGCCATGTTCACACTCTGCGCAAGAATCAACAGGCAGGGTGTGAAAAGGATAATTCACACACAMAAAAAWAATAATATTTAAAAAAAAGAAAGGCAGCGGCAGGCCTCATGCTCACCCACCAGCCTAGGTGGGGAGGCCCTGAGGCACAAGCACACAGGAAAACAACTGGTGATGCATTTAGAGGGAAGTGACTGGGAGGTGGAGAAAAGAGAGGAAGGGGCTCTGCCAGCCTCGAAGGAAGGACGCTACATCTCCAGTACCTGAAAACGTCAAAGCAGACACAACAGCCTACAGATTGCCCTGTCTCTCTCTCCTAGTTCAAGCCGTACCGAGCAAAGCAGGTGTGTTTCACCGGGCCATCGAGGGCTCCCTGAAACCAGGGCCTCGCTCCACCATCCTTCCTGTCCAGCGGGAAACTTCAAGCCAAGCCACGCTTTTCCTTCAAGGACTCTCATTCACCTCCATCTCCCCTCCTCTGTGGGCATCTTCCACCTCGATCACGACCGCGAGGAGGATCCGTCAGCGCTCGCTTCAGCCCCTCGCGGCTCAGGCGTTTATCGCCACCCAGCAGGAAACGCCTGCCCCGACCCCCTTCGCTGGCGCCCGTCTGTCCCTGGCCGAGACCCCCGGGCCCGGCCCCGGCCCCGCCGGGGACGCTGCCGCCCCGGCCCCCTCCTCCCGTTACCTCGCTCCCTCCGCTCCAGGTACTCGGCCGCCTCCAGCAGCCGCTGGATGTT
>NW_028185084.1:3214971-3221626 GCF_003343005.1 Rhea americana | reverse complement strand
GCGCCCCGCCATCCCGGGGGCGCAGGGAGAGCTGCCCCCGCAGCCGCCTGCGCGGCGCCTCGCCGCCCGGCCGCCCCCGCTCGGCTGCTGGAGCCCGAKTTAAAAAACTTAAAAAACCGGCGTTTAACTGCGCGCTGTTGGCGTCGAAACGAGTCGGCCTCGCTGGGGAAGGCCGGCGTGAGGCGCGCCCAAGCCGGAAGCCGGAGCTCTGCCGAGGAAGCCCGCGAGCGAGCGTCGCCGCGGCCTTCGCCGGGGCTAATTCCCGGCCSGAGGGCGGCCGGTTGCGGCTCCGTTGCGGCTCCGTTGGCGGGCGTCTCCCCACGAGGCTGGGAGCTGGGAAAGCGCCCCCAGAAACCTGGAAAGCTGCGATTCTCGCTTGATGACTTGTGCCTGGTAGCAACAGCCTTAAAGAGCGCRCGAATCGCCAGGAGACTCACGCTGAAGTTGCAGGAGTTGGCAGCACTCCACTTGAGGCGGCCTCGCACAAAGCGGATTTACTCCAGTTAACTTTTCTTTAAACACATTTTGCCGATCCACCATTTCTGAGCTTTCCCTGCGATACAGCAGGCTTACACCTGATGGAGGTAAAAGTAATACTGCTATTCCGTTCTTATATAGCCCTTCTCACTCCTGAATCTCAACGGGTTGTTTTGTTTTTCTTATCCTGGGACGTTAAAGAAAAAGTAAAGAAATACAGGAGGCTGGGACACCTTCAGGGCCATCCTCCCTCGCTGTGCACAGCCGAAAAGCCAGCCCCAGCCCTCGCTCAGGCAAGATGACCATTAGCAAAGCCCGTGCAGCAGRACCAGAGCACTGCTGAAAAGGGCCTTTGGTCTGCAGGGGAACTCAGGGAAGAAACCATCCCTCTCCCTGCTGCCGTGCTGGAAACTGCTTATAGAGTTGACTGTTAAAAGCATATAGAGAGGCTCAAACCTGAGCAGTCTTGGGACTACTTACATGATCTCAGGTTACTTGCAAAGGAAAAAAAAATGGGACGCAGGAGCAGGTTCACAACACTGAGAATAATGCAAGTGCATTTCTGAGCTCTATTATACTTACACTAACCTGTTTCCAAAACCAGGGAATCACTTGCCTTTCGGGACTAGCAATACCAAGTAAATATATAAATATTGAATCCTTAAAATCATTAGTATTAAGAAAAGGGGAAATCCTCCTATGCTGATGAGGTTTTTGCAAGACCACGTTATTGTCAGCATCCACTGCCACCACCTTTTGGACAGCATGCTTGGAAATGGGTGTTACCACTATAGGGACTGAAGGGRGAAAGCTATGGCTGGAAACTGAAGGGGTAGCTTAGGAGCTTATCTAAATGTCGGCCAAAGTTTCATATATAAAACCTAAAAGACAAGAGTTTCAGATATAAAATAAGAATGATATGAAGTAAAAGGACAAAGATGCACAGTAAATGAAAGCAGCACTAGAGTCAACTAAGAGTGGGATCAATTTTTTGTGACATGACATAGAATCAGCTCAACTTCTATGTTAGAGCCTGTGTTTCTGAAGTAAATAATGTACAACTAAAAAAAAAGAAACCTCTTGTGCAAACAAATTTGAGAGTGCACTGCAGGGCATCTTCCCAAAGAAGGACCCCTGGAGAGGTAGGCAAACTAACCACGGAGCCACAGGAGACCTGCAAAATCTTTCAGTTGTCATCCTAAGTGCTAGTGTGGGCAGGTCAGCCTGCAAAATGCCAGGTTTTATGTGATAGAAACAAATGTGGGTGGAAAGTGAACAGCACAAAGAGGCCCATGCTATTTGACTGCTGACCAAATTCCTTCCCCCCCCCAAATCACATTTAAAGATGTGGGTCAGCAATCCACAAGCAATGCTGGGGAGAGGCTAAGGGAAGAGTATTTTAGGGGAGAATGAGATCATTTAATTTAGTGGCTCCGAATGATCTGTAAGTACAGTTTTGTGATTATAAGTGCTTGCTGCTTGGCATCCCTTTTGGCAGCTGTGATTCACTTTCATTGTGTTCTGCTGCTTCGCCCTTTAGAAAGGGGCTTTTTACGTTTTATTAAATGGCACTTCGGCAGCCCTCCATTTCCAGCCTTAATAATGGATTTGTTAATCTCCCCGATAGCCTTTCCCTCCTCCTTAGCAACAATTTAAATACCCAAGAAGAAATCTGCAGTGCAGAAATCAATTAATATTTACATCTGAAATGCTTACTATTTTAATCAAGTAAAACAGATGTGGTCTTTTTTTTTTCCTCCCTCTTTTTTACTACCATCACTTTGCATTAAACCAGCACGTTTGATTAGCGGAATGTCATGTGAGCTTTCCATGAAGTAATGTTTTAAGCCTCTTGAAACTGCAATGACTTCAACTTTTTTCTTCTACTCTGCAGGAAGGGAAACCGAGGCATAAGCAATGTAATCACTTGCATGAAGGCACACCCTAAGCTAAGAGTGGAACAAGAACACAGCTCAAGATGCCCAACCCTCAGCTGTAAAGACTTAGAAATAATATAATGCTTTGCAACCTGAAGGTTATTTAAAATAAGGGTAATATATTTGGTGAAGAGCACCTGGTTTTCCATCTCTCCTTTGGCTTTTCCTAATATCCTCCTATCCCCAAGTCTTTGCAAGCTCTAGGAGGAACATAAAGATGGCAAGAGCTGCCAGACTTTCCTTTGCCCACCTCCAAATAAGCCCTGCAGAGTCTTAATCTTKCTTTCAAAGCTTTGAAACTTGGCAACCTTGCAACAAAGGTATAAGCAAAGATCTCCTTAGAGACCATTCTCTGCTGTTCTCAGATCAGGGAGATGATTCACTGGGGTTTGGGACAATTGATTTTTGAGGACTGCAGATCCATAAAACTCCTCAGTCTTTCTAGCCTGGGGGACAACTGCTGTAACATACCCCAGTCTGCCTGTCAGCACACTCTGTAACAACCAAGTCTCCGTTCTGTACTCATGGCTGCAAAAAGCTGAGCTCTGGAGGACTTCTAGCACCGGGMTGGAGAACATCCCAAATGCTAACTGCTTAGCACCCCTCCAATGCTTGCAAAACCTCTAGTAAAGGACCTACACTGACTGTAAGATGGAGCCTCATTTTTTCTGATCCAGGAGCCTCACTCTTCTGCAAGATACCAGATAATCCCTTTCAGTACTCSCACTAGTGTCTGGAACCTGTCCAACAGTGAGGACAGAAACTTCTCAGTGCCAAACCACCTGGATATCCAAGAGTCTGAGCAGGAATAAAGCCCATGCTGTGTACCTTGCTCTGATTCAAAGACCAGGCTCTGCCAAGTGACAGAGCAAAAGCCACAGGTGTATCAGCTCTTCGGGCCACTTGCGCCTTTACTCTGGGAGGTAAGTGGCTTTTTTCAGACCTGCACTGTGCCCCAGTTTAGTTTGAGAGAGTGACTCATTCTGCGACTTTAGTCAAGTCACTTGACTGATCCAGCTGCAAAATTCAGTAAGAGGACCTAGAGGGCCTCCCTTAGGAAAAACACATCAAACRTAGGATGGGGTCACTCAGCTAAGTGAGAATAGGATTCTTGGGGTGTTTCTCCACCAGCTCTCAGGATGCTCTGCTGATGGAGGACTTGATTAGTTCCCAGTGGCACTTTTGGTGCAAACCCACAGTTTTACCTCTGCCCTGTCATTTCTACTGCGTGACTTCCTTCTGAATTTTATGACAAGGTCTAAACAGCATGAGTCAAAAAAACACAACCTGGAAGTGGTTAACACATGAATCACTGTGGCCAGGTCACAACCCAAGAGGAATGAAGGGGGTTTACTGTGACCTGGATGAAAAATATAAAGGAGTCTTGTGCTGCTCCATATATCACATCATTGTAAGATCTAAGACTATCTATACTGACCTTGAGCCATGTGTTCAGCTCTCATTGATGCAATAGGATCTCTGCAAATAAACTGAAGGTAATTTTGGCTCCTTCTGCACTCTGCTATTTACAGGTTTCTGCTAGATCTTTAYCTCAGCTTGGCAAGAAAAAGACCCAAAGCAGCTCACAGCCAATGGAAGGAGCTGCAGGAAGRAGATACTGCCAATACATCTGCAAGGCTGTGATTTCCTCATCTTCAGACAGGATTATTCAATAGCAAAGGACAAGTCTGGGGGTCCCCCTTTTGCTATTCCTGGTCAGAAGGTCAGTAAGGATAGCCAGCACTCGACAGCCAGACTACAAAGAGGTTCTCACTATATTCTCTAGGTGACAAAGTCAGCTGCYCCATGTGTGCACACCTCTACTAGGCCCTAAAACAAGGATGTCACTGACACAGACAGCCATTTGCTGGCCTTCATGCTTTAGGAAGAGGATATGGCAGCAGATGTCTGCATCTGTAGTAAAAACAGTATATATTACATACCATGACTGTTATAGATAAGGCATCATATCCAAAGAATTCATCACATCTGTATGCAATTCCTGCTGACACAAGCTTGTGTCCACATATACAGAGGTAATGCCAGGCACATATTAAACCCCAACTCCCTCTAACARCAGACTCCAAACTCCAGCATTTCAGCTGCTTTCATAGCCGCTACGTGTTTCTAGCCATGCTAATTCATGAGGAGCCATTTGCAGAGGTTACAGACACACCAACAGAGTTGCCTTCAGCAAAACTTTGTTTGTGAAAACTGCCACCATAATTTTTCATGTGATGTTTCTATTCCTTTSATACTAAGCTTAAATTTTGAGAAGCAGGTCATCTGGAAACATGTATTTGTCAGTTACCAAGGTATGTCAGGATTGGGTTACGTAGTCTTGCCATGAGAACTGCATCAAGCAGTAAGTCAGCAGTATTACTCATTTCCAGAGGTTCAACTGGAAAAACAATTCAGTTGTATTTTAGTAGCTGAAATACTGCATTTTACCAGAGCAGACTGTAGCCCATCCAGTCACTGGGCTGTGATACAGATAATTTTGCAGACAGCTACATATTTCAATTTTTAAAAAGGAAAGTGAATACTAAAATGCTGATCTTACAGCTGGGAGAGGTGCTGAAATGGCATGGCTAAGGGTAGTCTCCTGTTCCTGTAGCCCTGATGGCACGTCAAGCTCTGCCCCTTGGCTCTCAGCCCTGCAGCTCTGTTTCCACCTGACCAGACCAGCTTGTGGTCTCTGCTATTACCTGTGACTATGACAGTGTGGGGTGTGGGACCAACAAATGCGTCTAAGAGGAAATGATGAAAAAAATCTCTCCTTATTCCTCACTGGACACCAAACTCCTAGAAGACTGCAGACTTAATTGAAAATCCTGCCCTAGACGCKGAGCACCGAGCAGGACCAGCCTGCAGGCAGGGGTTGGGAACAGCTGAGTTTTGGGGGCTGAAAAGGGCCCCATAGCTTCACTTTGCCCACCAGAAGAGGGGACACATGTGCTTTGGGCCATCCGAGGCAGGGCAGCATCTGCTCCTGCTTGGGTTTGTGTTTTAAACCTGTGAATAATCTGGTATTTCCAGCAAGGGCTTGGCAGAATGAACGTGGACACCAGGGACGGTTTCCTAGACCGGGGTCCCCTGCTGAGACGACCCTCCTGGGCTCACCCAGCCCCAGCGTGCTCACGAGAACGYGAGCTGAGCGTGCAAACCTCTTCCCGGACTGCATACACACTTCTGGATATAGCCTCTCCTCCTGCAGCCCCCTCTCAGTAGAGCGGGGCCCATCACGCCAACAGACTGTTTTCTAATGCCAGCAGCGTTGTTCTTTGTTTGGGAGCAACGTGGAAAAACTGCCCGTTTACGACGGTGACGCTCTGAACTGCGCGTTCAGCACAGCCCAGCTGAGACCTTCGCTAAATGGGACTTTGCAACCCAGAATGTCCTGCTGGCGAACAACAAATGTAAAGATTTCGCAGAACCAGCTATAAAAAGTGAAGATTTTTCRTTATTATGACAATGCTGATTATTAGTGCAAGCTTCAGTGAAAACAAGTGCTGAGGAACTGAGCTGCCTGGATGTAAACGATTCCTCTCAAATGCAGCAATACAAATCCTGTATCCCGGTGTGGTGCTGGAAGAGAAAAGCCAGCAACTTCAACTCTGTCTGTCTTCCAGTTATATATAAAAAAAGGAGCCACATAAAATGATATATTTTTTAAATGCAGCACATAAAATATCGAGTATTATCCACCTCAAGGGCAAGAAAGAAAATTCTGCTGCCCTCCCTCACCAAGTCCCCTGGGATTTGGACAGTTTCAGCACAAAAGCACCATAAAAGCCAGCCAACCCCAAACCCGGCAGCACCGCGTTTCCAAAACGGTGAACCCCGAGCTTTCCAAGACAACGGCGCTGCCGGGTTCGCACTCGCGGGAACGGTTTCGGCGCGCAACGCCGCCCTCGCCCTGCGCACCCCGCGCTGCTCCGCTCCCCGGACGCGCTGCTGCGCCGATTCACCCGTTCTCACGTTTTTAAGCACGTGAGAAAACAAACACTAATTCAGGTTTTTTTTAAGCCCCCCTGGATCGGCCGCTTGGCTATTTTCCGCCTCGGGACGTGACAGGGGGCGCGGAGCGCGCTGCCTCGCGGAGCTGCGCGGGACGGGCTCGGCGGCCAGAGAGGCCGCGCTCCGCGGAGAGCGGGGGGCCGCGGAGAGCGCGGCGGGAGGAGCGGCAAGGGGCGCGGGGGGCCGCGGAGAGCGCGGCGGGAGGAGCGGCAAGGGGCGGC
>NW_028185084.1:3105589-3213886 GCF_003343005.1 Rhea americana | reverse complement strand
GGGGCCGGGGCCGGGCATGGGGGGGCCGCGGCCCGCCCGAGGGGGCGGCCGGGGCGGCGCGCAGCAGCCTCGCTGAGGGTGTTCCTGCGGCTCCCCGCCGAGCGACAGGCGTATCGGTGTGCGTGTATGAAATGTAGGTTACAGGGAAAATATTTTACAGGCACTTCCTTGTCTTTTTTTTGTTGTTGTTTTCTTTAAACAACATTTGCACGAACATCTTTTTCCCTTGCTACAGAGAGCTGAGGAACATAACAGCCCTGGGAATGATAAAATGAAAATGGGAATTGCTGAGACGCTTTTGCTGAGAACTTTAGGAGCCTCAAATACGTGCACACGTATACGGATATTTACACGCACGTGCCTGCGTGTCTGTGTATGAATGCAGGCTCCCAGTTACGACGTGCTGCAAATCCCCTTGGGCCAGGGAAGTTTTGATGCCTAAGCCTAAAATCAATCAGTACTCACATCTACCAAATTAGGGGCAGCTGTCACACACACACGTGTCACACTAAGAGTGCTGCTGAATTTGCACAAGAAAACATGCTTAATTCATACTCCGGACACAGACTAGCATGCGCTCTGCGTTTCTCCTTGCGGGAACGTGCCCCATTTAATTCTAATTTTCCTGATGTCAAGCCCTTTCCGTGCTTCAGGTKCATGCGCAGCACGCTTCCCCTGTGGCATCAACCCAAAGAGGAGAACACAAGGAAAAGGAGAGAAAGGTTTTAGTGCTTCTTGTACATCACTTYTAAAACTATTAAAATCCCAGCATGCGGAAAATCCTGAAGAGTATTTCCTCCTCGGAGGAATACCACCACCTGCCAGCCAGGAGATCAATATTTAAACAGATGCGATTACATATTAGATGCAAACACTGTTGCATGCTTGCAAAGAAACTCTAAAAACACGTACGGCGTATTCCTAAAACTGGTTGAATGTTGACTCTTAGCAGCTTTAAAATAGAACTAAAGCCAGGCAGGGTTAGTGATTTAAACCTTTCAGTATCGATTTTGTGTGTGTGTGCGTGTGTGTGTGTGTGTCTGTCTGTCTGTGTATGTACACGGACACGTGCCCGCCTGCGCGAAGCAGCAGCGACGTCCCTGCGCTGCGGACGTCCCCGCTTGCAGCTCGGGAGCTGCCGCGTGAAGTTCAGGATCCGGCCTTGAGCTCCAGCCATCGACCGGCGTTGGAATCTCCCCCCCAAACTCCAGCAGCACGTTAGTGACGGAGAGCCGACGCGGAGGCGGTTGTGCCTCAGCCGCCCGRGCTGCCGGCCCCGGAGCCGGCGGGGCGACAAGCTTTAGTGTGCGCACCAGCGGCTAATTCAGCCCCTAAGTGATTTTTTCTTCCCATGTTGCTGGTACGCCACCCTGCTCCTGCAGTTAGAAAGGAGAAGGCATTTTTCACTTTTTCAGCAGGCGAAGGGAGGAGGGGGATGAAAACGCAGGAGCCGGGAGCAGAGCGGAGGCCGCCGGCTCCCCGCGTGCCGGCCGGCAGCACCGCGCCGTTCCCGCGCCCGCGGCTCGGCCCGCCTTGGCGCTGCTCCGCAGGGCGCCCGCGCCGGCTGGGTCCTAGCTAGAGCTTCGGCAGAAAAGAGAACAGGAAACGTCCAAGCGCCTGGTCATTAATTTGCATTAAAGACACTTTAAAGAAAATAATTGGACTGGTTCTGTCAAAAGCAACCAATTTGTTGTTTTTATTTTCCCCGTTGTAGCAATCTCTGTCTTGGAGCAGTGCTGAGCAGGGACAGTGGCTCCAGCAGAGCTTTGCTCTGAAAAGTCAACTGGTCTCTGATAAGGTGAGTCATCTTTGAACTCTGCTTTTACTTTATGAGCAAATAACTTTTAGAGAAACTGCTGGTTTTGACAGTTGATGAGACATTATCGGGCAGGTAGGGGGAACAAATCTGTACTTGGAACAGCAGGGAAGAATAGCCGCATTTTGTGGCTGTGTTATCTGGCTGGGACAGAGCACTTGCTATTAAGACTGACAGTTGAGCACTAGGGCAAACAGCACCTTTATCTCCATGGTGTCTGCGCCTGCTGATTGCAGCAATCCTGCGCTCGCCTCCGAGTCGTACATCTTCACAGCCTGTTACTGTGACCCCCATTTACTTAATATGTTGCATTATCAGACCCTGTGTTAAATGCAACCTGGGATTCTGCCAAGATAATGTGATATATTTTTCCTATTCAGCCCGTTGCACTAGATTTGTGGCCTGGCACTTCTTGATTTARAGGAGAAGCTGAGGACCTGCAGGATATGCTTTCATTAATATCCCACCTAAACATAAAATCCTAGAGGRGGACAAAAGACTGTCTCACATAAGCTTGAGCCTTTAGTTTTTCTCTCCCTGGATCTTTTCCCTTCTCAAGTTCAACTAACTTGTAAGCAACTGTAATGGATCAGAATGAAGGTCCGACAAGCTCAGTAGCCTGTTTCCACAAAGACAAGATGYCAACACTTGGAGAAAATTATCAGAAGTGAGCATGCAGTGATGTCTGAGAACTTGCCTTCAACCTCCGACAATTTGCATTCAGAGATAGACTGAGACCGAGAAGCAGAAAAAGTACAAAGACCTCAACTGGGACTTCGGCAGAATTTATTTGCCAAGGAGCAAGGATGAGTGAACGGGTTGAGCCAGAAGCAAAACATGCTATTCCATTAAAAAAACCCGCAAACAGCTCTCCAAACTGCTGCGGTTCCACTCMACAAGCAAGCAGATTTCCCTCATGYTTTTAAATATCTTCCTTCACTGTCAACCTTGTTTCAAGGAACAGASCTCCAATGATGCAAGTTGCCCCACTAGTCACCTGATGTTTCATTCTCTGTTCACACATCCAGAGCTAAACCTGAGGGTGAGATCAGCAAAGCTCTGCCCTTGCCTATAAGGCACCTGAAGCTSTGCTGGTTCTCAGCCATGTTACCCCATCAAGTGAAGAATCAAGTTGGTTTGTATCTTAATAACCTCTGTTTGGTGGGTATTCACAACACTGCTGTCACAGGGTTGGCACACTCTACGTCCAGCCCTGGAGAGCCGGCCAGCCCAGAGGCCAGCGCTGGTCAGACTCACCCTGTGGAGAGCAGCAGGGTTTAGCAAACTTGGCTTCAAGGTCTAYCTCAGCATGCAGGGCTCAAAGTGGCGTCCCCCATCTTCTGGATTGCCTACTGCCAAGGAAAGGGCAGGTCACGGAAACGTTGCCCTGGCACTGCCAGGATTCGAGGGGAAAGCCTCATGATTATTTTTTGTTGGCACATTCTAAATTTGAACAAACTAATGTTAAAGGAAAAGGTAGGAGGAGGTAATGCAGATTGCCAAGGATCAGTTGGGGGACTCATATAAGGATTTTTTCATGAGACATGACTAGAGAAGCACTTGCACTAAAAGGTTGATTAAAATCAAAAGTTACTGCTTTATAATAAAAACAAGGCACCTAATCTCACCATTTTGGAGTGACCTGCATACCTTCTACCAGGGACTGCCATCTCTACTCCAACAGTCTTAAAAACATGAAGAGCCTTCTGGCCTGTGGGTGAGGTTGTTGGAGAGAAACCTTTGAACACAGGATATTTTTCTGTTCAGTGCAGTAAGCTTAGYAGTGCAAAAAACCACATTCTTAACTAGTTGTAAATAGAGTGGAAGAGTCTTGCTTCCCAGGCAAACCACATTCCATCTCTGAATTTTGAAATGAACTGAGATAGTAAATGAGTCCAGAAGCCAGATGTCTGCTTCATCCCTGTGCAGAACCTGGAATAGTGCCCACAAAGTCTACACCAAAATACTTGGGAAGCTCTTTGTTAATGGCTTTCCAACGGTAAGGACACATGCAGCAAATGTGAAAAACCGATGCCCTCTAATGGCCATTTGAGTTTTCAACTTTCAAAAGCTGAGTTTTACTTTGAACTGGACCAGAATTTCAATGCTAAGTGAATATTCTTGAATATACCTTGSTTCTTAATAAAGAAAAAGGAGCAATTAACTCTAAGGGGACTTGGAAACTCATCCAAGGAAATGCACCTTCTCTCCCTCTCCTTCACATAATTGCCTTGTAGAGCTCATACCACTAGCATTTTTTTAAAGAGGATTAAATATATAGATATTTAATGGATAACCCTAGTGCTACATTAGACTACCTAACAGCTTATGCTCCCGGCTCTGTTTATCACATTTGCCTTCGTTCTCATCATATGGCTTTGTTTTGTCTCTTTACAAGTTGATCAGAGTTGACTAAAACTTTCCATGCCGTGTGCTCTTCCAAGGCAAAACTGCTTGGATGTGTTGGCACACTCCATCTGCATATATAAAATTTAAAGCTAATTTAATTGTACAKATCCAAAGAATAGGGCTATAAAAATATACAACTTTATCCATATTACATTCTGGCAATCTTTTCTTTTAAAGACTTAAATTGCTGCTGGCTTTGCAAGAGTTATCATGAATTTTAGCAAAGGAGCAAGTAACCTTTGTGTCAGTGCTTTTTACTATTTCTGTAAACATCTGTGCAAATTTGGTCGATCTGTGAGTCTCTAAAAATAGGAGTTTATACATGCTTTGCGACAGCCAAAATGTCAGAAAAGTCCATCTCCCCTGATCGTGCTTGGGGCTTTCCCCCGGAGGATGCCAGCGCGGTCTGAACCGCGTGCACGCAGCGCCCACAGCCAGGCTGACGGTGGTCCAGCAGCACATTACCATACAGCTTTTAATTAGCGCTTTTAATGCATGCTCCACCTCGCTTCACGCACTGGCTCAGCAACAGACACCGAAAGAGCAATCACTCCAAACGTTGTTTTCTCCAGGTTTGGTAGGTAGTCACTTGTTAAGTTTTCTGTGCGTCGCTCAAAGCCGACTAGGACACGAGACTTTGCCGCCGCCTAACAGGCTTCACCATTACAGCACCTGACAAATGCCAACCTGTTAAACAGCCACTGGAGCGAGAAGAAGTATTTATTTTCCCTCCAGCTTGCAGAAAGCTTAATGGAAGCACATGGACACTAATGTTAGAAGTTTCCATCAGACCTGCGTGCCCAGTTTGAGCCGCAGTGGGTCTTTCTTCTCTTCCTGGCTGCTTAGTGTTGTGCAACAAGTTAGAGGTTTCCGGAGAGCTCTCTGCRGTTGCAACAGTGAAAACTCAGCACTTTAGCAAAAGGACATCCAGARAACAGAAGATCCTCAGCCACTGGGCAGCAGAGAAAACAGCAACTCAAGTGATTTACTCAACACTATACAATAACTTCACCAGCAATGCAGGAAAGTATTGTTCAAGATGGCCTATACTAGCCTTAACCATGGCATTATCCTGTCTCCTTACAGGATCTAATGGCTCAGTAGTAACACTTTCAAATTTCTGCAGTAAATTATTAAAAAAAAAAGTTTGTCTAACGTGCTCTAGGTGAGCATGAGCTTGAGCAGGGGGGTTGGACTAGATGATCTCCAGAGGTCCCTTCCAACCTCAACCATTCTGTGATTCTGTGAAATGAGGCAAAAATCTCTTCTGCTGTGCAGCTCTCATCTCCAGAGATCTGTGAGCACCTGTACAAGTTAGTGGGTGATTACCTGATCACAAACAGATTTTAGTCTTGTTGCCATACATGGACAAGAGTGAGGTATAAAGATGCACAACCTCAATTCCTTAAAAACATTCTTATGCAATAGCTTGCATATAATCCCTCAYAGGACACACTGTTCCTTCTCTGACTTGCTTGGATTAAGCTTCCTGATAGCAGTAATTGCTACCTACAGTGTAGTAATCACTACTACTGACCTACTGTGTCAGTGATCTGTTTTCAAGCTGGGTTTTCCAAGGCCTYCTACTTCCTAAGTCCATTTGTTGAGCCTTAACATATGTTACACTTGTGATTAACATCTACTTTGTTTCCATGCTTTGGCTCCTAGAATCGCAGACCCTTCTTCTAACCCACGTGGAAGAAGAAGGTGCAAGTGAACATGAAGGGGCTGTTGGGGCTCTTGGGGAAAAAAGGGAGTTCACATCAGAACAGAACTAGGGATGCACGCAGCCTTACGGGTAAGCTCCCCGGTGTTGATAAGGTGTCCACTTTCACGCTCTACAGCGCTGMGCAGATTGTAGATGCTCCTGGAGAAAGAAACAGTGAGAAAGTAACRTGAAACTAAGTTAAGATTTAGTTAYTCAAAATGCTGAACCAAAATCATCCTCCATGCTGGGACAGAGTTCATGAAACTTTCACTGGACTCGGAGGGCTAGAGTCTGACCTTCTTGAAAACAGAAACAAAATGCTGATTTGTGGAAGGACAAAGAAAACAGTTTGTCAAGAYCCTTAAGGACATTTTACAAAGTTGATGCAGCTAAGAAAACATAACATTTGAAAGCCTGCAGCCTCAGAGGTTCTGAGTTATACCATATGCTGGCTGGGCATGACACGGACATCTTCAGATAACTTTAAAAGAAAAGCTTTACTGCAAAGAACTTTGTTTTCATTAACTCCCCCCCCCCCCCAAAAAAAAAAAAAAAAAACCACCAAAACTATCAACAAAAAAAAGGAATTCTCGTAAGTTGTTTCCGAGCTTTATACTTGCACAGCTCTTAAGCCTGCTCAGTCCCACGGCTGAAGCGAGCTCTCCTACCCGGCGCCGCAGGGAGGACAGGCAGCGGCAGCAGCTGGAGAGCCTGGCGCAGGGGACGAGCGCCGGCAGCACGAGCACCGCCGGCGCCCGGAGTCCTGCCTCTCCCTCTCGCACAGCTTTCACAGTAAGTTCAAGAAAGAGTCCGTCTTCAGCCTAAACTCCTTACTAGAAATGGACAGGATCAAAGCATCTTTTTACAAGGAAGAGATGCACGAGTGCTGTGTAAACAGAAGGCCGCTACACAAAGTCCATCTATTTAAAATACTGTTTATTTGTGATTTAACATTAATTAGCATTACATCTATGAGCAATTTCAGATAACATTTATATATTTTCCACAGGACACAGAGTTGGCTGGCTCATTCTTTATGCCAAAGCAAGTAAATAGAGGCATTAGCAAAAGGTGCAAATAGTTCACGGTTGCATTTTAAAAAATATTTATGCACATTGCATTCATTTAGATATATTTTTAAAAAAGTTATGAAAAGCGTTGTTCACAGGTTACTGTTTCTACATATGTTGTAGTACAACACAAATAATGTAGAACATAAAGAAAACAAAGTAAGCAACTGAAAGTTTTCACTATGATTAAAAACACTGATTCCAGTATTTAGTGATAGCTAGAAAATTGTTTCCAGGATCCATTCCAACGTTGCATTATCACACTTACACGGTCAAAGCTAACCAGCTCCCAAACATGCTATAATCAACATTTTTGCATGCCAAACCACTCTCCAGCCATATTTAACAATTTATATATTGTATAATATTTCAACCGGCAATTCAGGAATCACATGGATCTTTTAAATGTACTTCCTATTGTGATGACTGATTTACAGACAAATTTGACACAGCAAAGAGAAATCCTACATTATTTTTTCTATGCTTGTTTATATTTACAATGCAGTAGAAGTAGTAAAATGACAACATCAGTAAAAATGAATAAGTGGCAGTACCACCCTCACCCATGGCACTAGGCTCTAATTTGCCCTGGGTTCATCCAAAGGACAACACAGATTCATGAGACCCTTTTAAAATTAAAACAAAAGTGAAGGGGAAAAAAAAAAAGTGTTGCACTTTGTATGAATCCACACAAATTATTTAAAACTTCTAATATGGAAATGTAACTTTGCTGATTTAATAAAAATACCCCACATTCCATATCATATATTTAATAAAAAATAATCACCGAACTTTCACTTTCTTTGTCTCATCCTATTTTCTTACTATATCACTTTCCCTTTTATCAGTTTTGTTTCCTTCATTTGGTTATGTTAAGAGATTACTTTTCTTCATTCATTAGCAATACCACAAGGAAAAAAACCCAGTAAGTTTTAAACATGAATCCAGTTTAATTTTATATGCTTTTATCTTTTGATTTCTAAGTCCCTGGATTCCTGAATTATATTTAAGTATACTCTAAACCAAGCATTCGTAAATACACTCTACTATTAAATGCTTGGTTCACATGCTTATAATACTTTTATACTGAATGGTATACAAACATTTGAACATATAAAATTTTTTTGTTTTGTCAGTTAAACTAAATTATCAATGTTAAGTGTATAAAATCCCCTTTCTCGAAAAATAAGGGTATTTCTCCCCCCAACTGATAGAATAAAAAAGAAGTCTTCAAAAATTATATTTCACTAAAATGAAATATTTGGCAAAAAAGTTATTGATGAATGGAATTCTTAGACATTTTGTATAATTCCAATAAACTTTCTCTTACACAGTTTTCCCCCTAATAATATGTACCAGTGTATAATATTTCTATACGATCTAATCTTAAAAAGATTTAAAGGTGTGCTGTTAATATGCACCCACTTAAACAGGGGTACAGAAACAAAATATATGGTCAAAATCACAATATAAAATTGTATGATCTGGTTACCAAATGAGACAGCAGTTAAAAAAAAAAAAAAATAAAAATAAGTCACACGATCACTCAGCAGTAACTTTGTTAAAGACTAACTGTACTGAAAATTTTAAGGTCTGCAAAATACTCCAAGCAGAACTTGCTGCTGTGCACTACGATGGTATTTGATCTTGCTATGATGGTGCTCAAGCACCTGCCAGTGTTGTTCTACAGGAAACTACTGAATGTTTCAGACCCTCATAGCAATTCTGGACACACTTAAGTGAGAGATGAATTAATTTTCAATTAACACAAAAACGTTTTTTTTTGTTTTTAAAGCAAAACCTCTTCCAGTTCCTTTTTGTTTAGGTTAGAAGTCCAGTTACTGCACCCCCCAACACTACTCTGTTAATGGTCAACTCAAATTTTTAAAATGCGCAACGTCTCCTCACAACAYGACTGCACTTACGCTTCTACTTTCTCCTTCTTTTTATTCTTTTTCAGAAAAGATGGAGTACGGAATTTCTTCTTCTTCTTTGATGGGGATTTGGAAGGTGACCCTTCGGGGGACAGGGCCTCTTCAATCTTTTCAGAGGTTTTAATCGTAATCTCTACACTCTCCACAGTACTAGTGGTTAACTGACTGACCCTCTTGGTGAGGTCTTCTTCCACGTCGTGTGCATCGTCTTTGCCATTTACCACCACAACAGGTAACTCTGCAGATATTAGGTCAGCATTCTGGGTATATAGATCTTCATGATTTTCTAAGAGAACAGAGATTTTTGCAATTATTCRTATTCATGTTCACGTAAAAACCCCRTACTGAAACRAGCACAAGACGCAAGTCAGGACTGTGATGCAAAGAATGAAGCCTGACTTTTTCAGATCTGTTGCTTTCTTTACCTGCATTCTTACTGACCGTAAACAGGCAAATACTGTAAAAATGTCACTAAAGGAAAAGGGGCTGAAAAAGCTGACTGTACCTTACCCAGGCACACACACAGCTGCGCAGTCTCAGGTGCACTGAGGATTCTGTTTTACTGCATGAGACTAATTTATGAGAACACAGCCATTACATACAGAAACCTTAAATACMAACCTTTGTTAGCTGTCTCTGGAAAATTCTTAGTCAAAAAGTCTAATCATAACTCTTTATTTAAAGGTAATATGTAATATCCACTTCCCCCATCTCAGAAACATCTGAATTTCAGTATGTCGTGAGTTATTTTCTAGTTGTGAGAATTCCACATAAGGAAAAACTGAGAAAAAAGAAATTRAGTTTTCTGGACAGACTCCCACCTGCATTCTGGCAAAACTGGGTTCTTTTTTGCTCAGTCGACTTCAAGTAAACATAAAGAATGCAACAAGACAGCAGATGACTCAGGTGAGAGTCACTGGCATTTTACAGAAATTACATGGAATACCTTCTAATTTTTCTGGGACATTTTGCGGGGACTGAGTTTGTGACTGAATTTGTGACACAGATGAACCGTCATCTGAGAATAATTCCTGTTCAGCATCTGCAGGACAAGACTTGAATTAGTAGCCATGCAAAAGTAAAAATAAGGCAAGAATGTCAGTGCAAGTGCTATAARATTTACAGTTCATGCCGATAACCTCAAGAAGTTAAAATACTCAGTTTAAACTCTGTAGATTATGAAATTACAAATTTCATCCATTAACAATCACTATATATTAGTTGTTTCATAAAAAGGGGGAGAGGTTGAATTCCAGCTAGCATGCCCCATGTTTTTACCTAGCTACAAGCCAGTTTGCTGTTACAAGAAATTATTACAGTATGCTCTGAACGTGATATACAGAGAAGTTGTTTTATTACACAATATTAGTGAAGAAGAGTGCATAGTAAGTGCAACTGTTAAAAACAAACAAACAAAACAAAAACTGAATTAGTAATTCCCTACGGAATAGTAGTATCGAAATAAAAATATAAAGAGGTCATAGCAAAAGTAGATGAATTGAGTATTGGGAKAAAAACAGGAAAAGTTACTGTAATACTTTATCTTTGCTTCTTAAAGCTTTTAGAAATAAGAAAATATAAGGTGCATTAAAAATACTGAAATCTGAGGGCACRAAAATGGAGAACCTATCAACAAGGTGGTACCAAATATAAATATCACAGAGTATTTCATGTTCTTCATGACAGATTAACAGCTTTTTCTTGCGAATTCTGATATCTGAACATTTATTAAAAGAAGCCAAGATCACAGGATTTTTCTCTCTTGCCACATATTTCCTAATTAACAAAGATTATTTTTCACAGGATCACTATTCATATATCGTTTCCCTTACTTAACAGAACTTCCACAGTACGAGTGGTTAAGCACCGRAACAGGTTACCAGACAGACTATGAAATTTGTATCCTTAAAGACATTCAGAGCTCAAACGGACATGCTCCTGAGCAACTTGAGCAACTTTCAAATTAACTTTGAGCAGGAGTTTGGGCAAGATGATGCTCTTCCATGCTAAGTTATTCTATGATTCTAACATAAAAACTCATTATGTTAAAATGTGTTTTTTGTCAACCCTATTTCTGTGCAAAGCTGTCATTGCTTTAATTTCAGCATTAACCAAACCAAACCAAAAACAAAAAAAAAGAAAAACTCCAAGCACTTAAATAAAATTCTACGTATCTCAAGGAGTGTTCTAAAGCTAAGTAATTGCCAACAGTGCATGCTAATAATTAACACATTTACATTTTTACAATATGTTCAAACTAAAAACGAACTGCTGATTTTTGAAATGTAAACCCCAACACTTAAATGCATCACTGACCTTCCAGCCCTAGCTGCTTGCGCTCAATTGTTTTTTTGTACTCTTCCAGTTCCTTTTCCGTGAGATGGCTAAATGGGTTGGGTGGTGCTGGTGGCGCATGCTCATCTTCCTCAAATTGCATTGGCTGGAAAAGAGAAAACCACAAAGTTCAGTAGCTTAAAAAAAAAAAGAAAAAGAAAAAGAAAAGAAACGAGAAATACATGGTTAATGTCTCTTTTTTTGCCCCAAATTTGGTGACAGCAGACCTGCAGAGAAGGAATATGAAAAGAACCATACGCAGACACAGAGAATAAAATTTACCCAAATAATACACATTTGCTTAGTAATGAACAGCGACCACTGAGGTGTAAATCACCATTGAATTACATTGGCACAATCACTATTTGAGCTTTTTCTACCAAGAGAGAGCGTCTAAGGACAGACCTGCCTCAATAGCTTATAGTTTTGGCACTAAGATATTCTTCTGAGAAGTGAAAGTCCTTAAACAATAGGAATTCAAGCAAAAGGTTTCCTGCATTTTTCATGAATACTCTAAGTTCTAGGAATTTTTTGGTAGGAAAAAATGTGCTCCAATTTAGGAATCCAACTGGAAGAGCTTTTTTGAGATGAATCTTACAATGATAAAATTAAAGTTATTTTTCATACTGATTGAAAACCCATTTGGAAAATAACTCCTTTTGTCTGAAATAAACCAGCCAACTCAATATTACCTCAAAAAATTGCGAACTAAAATGAAGAAACAGACATACCAACCCAAGAATGGTGGGCAGCTCTTAGAATTACAGAATTTTGTTTATAATTAAGCAAGATTTGTTAGATACACTCAGGATATCCATACTATTCAGAAATAAAGATATTGGTGTGGAGAGGTAAGAAATTTTACCAGCGAGTTCCACAGGCAGATAAAAGGATTATTTTTGCCTCCATGCATTACAAAATTTGTTACTCCTCCGCTTAAACAGTTTTAAAGCCTATTTCATTAATACAAAAGCCAGGCCAACCCACTGCGCCATTTGAAACTAAGATTTTAAATCTCTGAGATAAAAGATGCATCTACACTAACGAAATGTATCTTACACTCAAATTTTGGTGTTAAAATAACCAGTCCTAATAAAGCCTGTAAAAAAGAAATGATCTAAATTGTAGTTTAAAAGAAAGATGTCCAAAATAGCCTGCATATATATAGAATCATTGAATTATATCCTACTCACTGGACTTGGTTTTTTATCCACAACAATCCCAGCAAGCAACTGAGACTGAGGTCCTGCTGTCTTTAAGTCRTATCGGTTTTGTTCCCGAATCTATATAGAAAAAAAAGTCATGTTAGAAGTAGGTATTTATTTCTCTTCAACAAACCCTATTCCCATCAGCTTTGTAAAGTCAGTAATATTAGCAGTACTTTATGGTTTGAAGACTGAACTTTGAACTTCTGGATCTAAAAATTAAGAGCATGATCTCTCCTTCCACCTCTGAACACACTGCATATTCTGATGTTGTAGCCATTTAAGTACTCCTGGAAAGCCATCCTAGTCCCAGCTCCTGCACTTCATGTACACCACTATTCAGAAATGACTCCCTTACACCTCTGAATCTCTCCTCTCCATCTCCAAAATGAACGATATATGTTAAGCTATTCAAGAGATCTCTGTGGTGAAAAACGTTGATAAAGTTTTCCTTCTGTGAATAATTCACTGATTACCCCTCAAACCAACAGCTCTAACTTCATGCTGTTAGTGCTTAATAGATTGGCAGATCAGAAATAAATACAAAAATAAATCAGATAAATTGTACAGCAGAAAAACAGCGACCAACTATCTAATGAGATAATGGCACTTAAGTCTAAAAATCATTGTCTAGGACTTTTAATATCAGTCTCATCAACAGCTAGATGATTAGTTTTTCCAGCTCTAAGGAAGGGAGTTGCTCCTCCTGACTCCAGTTCGATCCCCATGGATACTGCTGCAACTCTTTCCAAGGATGAAAAATCCTGCAACTAAATGGAAATTGTCCTTTATATCTGCTAATATAGTTATGCTTAGGGTGGAGTATTTGGTCAATCTGACAGTTAGCACTTAATCTGCTCGAAGGGAAAAGCAGTAAGATTTTTATGCTTACAGAGAGCTCTAACAATAATGTCTTTTTATTTTTTTTTCTTTTGTTCTTCTTCTTTTTTTTTTTTTTTAAAACTATCATTAGCAAGTGGACGGGAAAACAGAAATTCCAGTTTAGTAAGTGCCAGGCAAATTAATATGGAATAGAGCCAGTTTAAGACCAAATCACGCTGTACATGACACAGGGCAATTCAGTTCACATCTACACTTAATTATCCACTTAATATAATGCTAAATAACGGAGATTAACATTTCTAGCCTATCATTGCTCATCATTCACCATACTATTGCATTCAATTTTATGTATTTTTATTTTTATATATAGAGTTTACATGTATTATATATTTGCATACAAACATTTAGTGCCAAAAGCACGTGTAACCTTAGAAACTTTTTTTACAAAGTGACTTGAAAATGTTATTTTACTGCTGTGTTGAATCATTACTCAAACAAATAATTATATTTGGAAATATTATAGTTTTATTCAATTCACTTGTTTTACCTTATTTCTCTTTTCCAGCACTTCATTTGGGTTTGTATTTAAAGGAACAAATTGGTTTGGATCTTCGATTTTGATCGGCGTTCCTCCACTAGTCTTTGAAGAGTCATCAGCTTTCATCCACTTAAAGAAAAAATATTATGCTAAAAATGGCCTGATAGGGTGAGGGACAATTATCAGAGTTATCTTATGGTTAGAGAACAGATGTAAAGAAAAGATTTCCTGATTCTATTCTCAATTCTGCATGACACAAAATAAACCTAAGTTATTACAAGCTTGTACGCTTGCCCAAGGGGACTTAAGTTGCCTTTAACAGACACTCTGTAAGATTACTTTCAATAAGCATTGAAATAAAATACACTCTTGCAAAATGCAATACAATCTGCATACTAATGAAATTGTATTTTGAAAGGATCACCCTTCCTAGCAACTGGTGTATAGATCTGCTGATGCCAGACTCTGTCCTTTCTTATTAATTCATTTGTACAATCAACTTCCATCTCTGCTACAAATTCTGCCTGAAAGTTTTTCCTTTGTAAGTAAGGTTTAAACGCATCTRTGGCTTAAGATGTTTCGTGTGAAGTTGATTTTAGAGAATCACTGACCTACCAGGAGGGGGTGCTCATGTATTTCGGAGTGTATCATGTAGCTGCACTGGCCTGATTGCAAATACCATGCCTCTCTCAGTCCTACAAGAGAGCTGTCTCTGGGCTGAAAATGTACTGGAAGCATMTTGGTAAGGCAAAACAGAAAGCAAACCTTGGTCGTCATCATCAGAAGCAATAACATGGACAGACTTTTTAACTATTTCCTACTGTAGGCATCAGAGGAGTTAGTAACAAAAGGGAAATCACTGTTAAATTTTAATCATAAACTTTTCCAAACAGTAACATCACCAAAACAGAAGAGACCCTCAGTACTAATGCCATTAAATCTCCCAACAGCTGATTTTTATCTGCTTGATTAACTAATTTGCTAATCCTGTTAAAGATTTCCTCATATAAACGGAGAGCAATCTGCTTTCTCCCAAGCTGAGTACAAGGCAACTGTGGAGCTGACCACCTACCGTGATCTTGGTTCTGGGACTAGCTTCTCCGTTCCAAGACTCCTCAGGCACATTCACTTTCAAGTAGGTGTTTGGAGAGTTCAGCCATCTTGTCTTCTCCCTCTGTTGTCTTTGGGCCAGGAATTTGAGGGGGGAGAGCGGCACTGTATCATCTTCAAAGGAGAAGGCTGTCACAGTGGCTGGGATCTCAACATCACTCTTATGTCTGGGTTTTTCTCTGACTAATGGTTGCCTATAGGCATAGCCGGTTCTGTATCCCTGCAGAGGTAAAAGAAAATCAGAAGAATGTTGTGCTATCTCCTATATGTTAAATGGGTTCACTCAGCTCTTCAAAGAGYTGATTAGTGATGTCCTGCATCATTCATTCATCCTATTTAAACCCATTTAAAATACCTGGTACAGGTGGACCGAACACCACTCACACTTCACCTTTCTGCTGGCTTTGTGTATGAGAACCAGGGAACAAAYCTCCTGCTCGAGTTGCGACCCAGGTAGCATCCAAGAGGGCAGTTAACTATCTAGCACGATGACACTTTCCAATTCATGACACCACCCCATTACTCGCTCTACTTGTATTAAAAGGCTGTTCCAAAATTCATAGTGTAGAATAGGTATTTCAAACAAGCAGTAATTATCATCATCTTTTCTTTTTTCCAGTACTCAATTTTAAATGGATAAAGTCTAATATTAGAATTAATAACAAAATAGAGATGGAAATTTCAAAGTCTATTTACTATGGCAGTGATTAAAAAAATATTTGTACTAGTAGGCTACTATAAAGAGAAAATAGGAATGCTTATGAGATGGGTGTGACGAAGTTTAAGTTCAAAACATTCTAAATTCTTTTWAAGACAGATTAAAGTTTTCAAATAAACTGACATAATAAAAGCTAAGCCAAACAGAAGAGATTAAACATACAGTAAGTACTACTTCCCCTTAATTTTGARTTCACAGAGAAACCAGAAAGCATCGTTCTCTTTTCAGAATCCTAATCACATACTCAGAAGCTTACAACACTGTATGTACAATGCCAAAAATGTGTTCTTACCAGGTTGTCTAGCATCCTCATGAGTGCTTCAAACTCTTGCTCCCCAACTTTCCATTTTTGTTGTGAAGCCATACTAACTCCACCTCCTCCAGCTGCTGCCAAAGCGTGCGTGAGAGGCTTGAACTTCTGCACGTCTAGTAGTAGGAGATTGTCTACCCCACCTGCGCCAGCTAATGCATGAACCTAAAGATGTTAAAGAACATATTTCATTTGTGGATTTTTTTTTTTTTTTTGAATTCTCTGCTTGTCTGAATTYGCAGGAAAAACACACTCAACACACAAGCTGCAGTTTTTTTCTTGTATTAGTTTTTTTCTATGCAAAAAATACACTGAAATACATAACAAATGATTCCTATTGAATAATATCTGCTAATAAGAACACTATAAAAGGAGCAGATTCAAACACTAGTTCTTGGAGTACCCTAGAAAGATTTTTTTGCATCACAAGACTATGAATGGCTTTTATTTTGATACAGATTTCAAAGTGGATGAATGACAGAATTCAAAGTGAATGAATGCCAGGGAGATGGAGGAGAGGAAAAGAAAGGGGACTGCTATTTGCGCTTCCCCTCCAGATGTGTACTTGGGAGGACAGGATTGCCAGGGAACAAGAAGGAGCTAAGTGATGAAATTTCTGGGAATGAAGTTAAAGTTATGGAAGGTAAGGACACTTCCAGAGGTATCTCCCCACACTAATAGTGGTATACAGGTATAATAGCTATGTAATACCTAGATATCTAACTAGATAGCAGAAGTTAGACAAAATGGAAACCATTGATTTTTGAGACTCATTTTATTTTCAAGTGAACTCTCTACCATTCCTCCAACATCTTTTTGTTTGTTTAGTATTGCAATTCTTTGTGACCATAGGCTATAGCTTCTTTTCTTTGTAACAACATTCAGCTTTGACAGGTGAAATATGAGATATCTTGAGTCATGTCTCCACATGCCGTGAGTCCTATGGTATCTTTCATCTGCTTATTCACCTTCGAGTAGCTGCATTCCACACAATGGAATGAAATCTGTAGGCTTCAGAGCATAACACGACTGGGACACGTTCTAAGGGAAGTGATACAGTATTTGTGTTGTTCCAGCTACGTTTTTCTGATTACTCCAAATTTTTCTGATTTCTACCTGTCAGATTACACTGGATTCCACAATCCTAAACACTTAGTAACATTAGAGATTTTCCCATCTGGGACATAATCTATAATTCACCAGCACAAGCTTTTGAAGCCAAATACTGACAAATTCTCTCTCACCTGTGTTTCACAGGCCAGTTGCACATTGAAAATATAGTGGAATGCTTCTTCCAGTGTCTCACCCAGTGCTACCACACCATGGTTTCTTAAGACCAATACCTAGTAAATAAAGACACTAATGTTAAATGGTAGAAACTGGCACGGTACATGAAAATTGTTTATGCAAAGCGTGAAGGAGGCCGAATACCTTGCAACTGGGTCCAAGAACTTTCTGAAGCTGAATTCTCTCTTCCTGCTCATCAAGAGATCCCTGGTAATTGTAATAAGCAACATCTCCCAGAATCAGAGCCTCTTGTGATATGGGGAGGATACCACACTTCATAGATGAAACCTGTTTCAAGAAAATGAAGCACTGTTAAGTAGGAAAAAAAAAATCACTATTTTTTTTCCCCAAGAGCCTTAGTGGGCTGTAAATTACATCTTTGCTACAAGAGACACAACCTCTCCATTTTAGAGGTGGAGAAATAATACCTTACTGCTTTACCTCGTCTAGCTTCCTATAGCGTTACAGAGCTGCTGTTACTTAACTTAGAGGTAAGTTTACGGTAGGAGAGGACAAATTATTCCAAATAAATTAATTCCTGTGAATTTCATCCGTATTTAATTCTCATTATTATACCTACACAGTATTTTTTCCTGCTTTCCTGGTGTTTTTAACTAAAATGTTGGTATATATAAAAAAAAAAAAAAAAGTTAGCCATTCCTTTTTCTATCTCTAGTCAAGGAATGCATATATATGCATTTATATATAATAATATAGCATGGAATTTATTTATTTATCTCGAAGCAACTCTTTCAAGTCTCCTTATATTTTTATCATGGTCATACAGTCCAGTTTAGTTTTCTAATTAATTATGCCATAATTATAACTCATTTTTTAACTACAATATTTAAATAGGAGATAAATCGGAACTGGTTTACAATATAGCCATTCGAAAACATAGTTGCATAATCCAAATGATAATGTATATGACACATTATACAGCATGAGATGCTATAAATAACCATTGTGCAAACTACATACCTTACTCCCTCATCAACCTGAGTACCATCACATCTGATCATCTTTTTCACTGTGATGGCCCAGCCCTCCTACTCTGATGATTTTATAACCTCAAAGAATCAGCCTTTTCTTTCAGCATAGTCACGAATAAATTAAATTTATGTTAAAAACAAAAAAATAAAACTGTTGTGAGCAGTGATTCAGCTGCAGAAAGCTGATCTAAGTTCCTAAGGTAAGCTTGTTTACTTTATGCACTTTATGCTAGAAGCAGGAAGACTTACCGCTGCTGTTGCAGGGGTATGTATGTGTATCACACATCTGACGTCAGGACGTGTGGAGTAGATGGCCACATGTGGACTGAATCCTGCACTGTCAATACTTAGAGTTGTACTTCCCTGGTCAACTACATCTCCTAGGATGTTTACCTTAACCTGGGGAAGGGGGGGGTGGGGAAATCAAACAAAGGAACAGCATTCAAGAAATCTGCTTAGCTGCAGCTGCCCGAACTGTCTGTCCTTCTCTGTGCCCCCTCCCCAATACCAAAATTTTCGCCTATGTTTTCTATACTTTTAGGGATCTGTGCATGAAAAAATAGAATAGCAGAGCAACCTTGAATCTGTGCATCAACAGACCATGCAGCTGTCCAAGACTATGCTAACTCTCGGAAGCCCAGCCATGGAAGAAGTAAAGATGAGACCCTGATATAACATATATCCTTCTTTGGTCCAGCTGACCTTTTCTATAAAAGAAGATCTCAGTAGTTTACAAAGCAGAATTACAACTGGAACAGAAATGGGCTATGTGTAAGAATAAAAGATTTTATTCAACTACTAAATGTATTTTTATGTCTGTAACACCTTCCAACTAAAGTGAGAAAGGAGAAAAAGTACCTTCAAAAATTTCAAGTAAATTATATACTCATAGAAACCATTAGTTAATGGCTTTTTTTTTTTTTTTTTTTTTTTTTTTTTTTTAGTGAGGCACCCTCATTCTCACACTTTAAAATTAATTTTATTTACTTTTCATACAGTTTAAATACAAAGAAAAATAAAGCCCCTGAGAAATTTGTATGTTAAATGCACAGGGAATTTCAAATTTATGGAAATGTTAAAAATGTTACTTCTAGACCAAGCAAGACAACATCTTCATATCAAGTCTTGTTCTCACATTCATATTTTGGTTCTAGGTTTGTTGGTCAATGCCACCAATCTCAATCTGCTGCTCCCTTCTAACAGCAGGTAGCTTCTTCACAGAAATATGAAGAACATACCACACCAAAAGAAGTATGTTTTAGCAGTTGAAAGTTCATAAATGCCACTCTATAACTTTATCCCTGCTCCCTTCTTGGGCCTGGAAAGGATTATTTAATTCTACTGCCCCACTTACAAAGATAAGAGCTGATCCAATAATACTATTCCTGCAAAGCGGTTTCATATGTATTACTATATTGTCACACTATAAAAGGTTGCTGCTATACTGAGTCTATTTGATTAGCTCCGGTAGACAGAAAACAAACTTTGCTGTTTTGCTTCAAAGCTAAGCTAGAGACAAAGCAACAGAAAGCAAAGCTAAACCCAAACAGAAATACTCCGGACAAAGGATGGTGTGATCTAAATAGTTAATCAGCTTTTCATCTGGTGGGCAAACATTAAAAACAGAAACATGATTATATTTTAGGAGCCCCATTTGGGGCCACAAAAGTCTTTTAGAAAACAGGTTGACCTTGATGGGTATTACTGTAGGTGAATCACATACCAAATTAGAAGCTGAAGCTTCAGAAAAAGACAGACCTCTTGGAATGATTAGAATATGGTCATGTTCTTTGCTTACTCTTACCTGCAAAGGAAGGRAAAAAAAATGAATTCCTGATCTATTTTTGAGTTTGTATTACTTGAGGGGGAGGGGAGAACTTAAATAATTTATTACATTAATTGAATGAGTAATTGAAGTCTCAAATAAAAAAAATATTCTCTAACACACTTACTGTGATATAGGAGTTTGGCAAATGTGCCCACCCAAACAAGTCAGCCAACCTATATAAACTGGCTAACTTGCAACGAGTAAGTTTTTCTCCTTTAACAAATGAGGAGGTATCTATTCCAGCTAGATCGTTGATAGGAGTAACCATTCCATGGCCTAAAAAAAACAAACAAATAAAGAAGATAGTGGCTAGTCACACAATTAATTTGTAATTATGGCATGATCTTCTAGAAGCTGTATATTTAGAATTGTTAGCTTAGTTGTACCAGCAATTACCAGACTGGAAATGCAATTCTGGGATTTCTAAGGTCTTTATCATAAACCTCTGTTAATTTAAGACAGYAGAACCATACCTGAAAATTATTAAGTCTCTGATGTTTGAAGAAGTAGTAAAGAACTGATATATAGGTTTACTTTTAAACACCACTCACACTTTAAACTCTTTCCTGCCTCAAGGTGCTACGCAAGGCTGAGCTATGCTTCAAGACAATTGCTAATAATGAAATATTTTTACATGTTACTTTGAAAATTGAAGGAGAAAACACTTCTGCTGGACTTCAGACACTGATATAAATAATCAGAAGAGATGTCTTAGTACTAACTTAAAGGGCTCAGACTAAGGAAAAAGTAAGGACTAGCGCAGTTCTCCATCTGTTGGACAAAATAGATCACATCTTAACAGAGAAAATACATTGATCAATTTATTTCTTTGACTTAAAATTACACAAATCTACCCTTCTCTCCTTCACAAATGTATGACATCTCTTTGCGAACTTACAGTCATTGCTTATGTGGAAAGCACTGCCAGAGAAGGAAAGATTTGTTTTGGTTTTAGCAAAAAGAGCATGCGCTTCCCAAGGAGCCATCCCGGCCGAGTCCGTGGGCAAATGCTGCGGAGACAACAGCCGGCCCTGCAGTCTCACAAACAGACCCCAGCCGCCCAGATAAGACTATCCGGGTTCCCTGTTGGTCTCTTCCACTTGTTTTGTTATCTGAATTCTGAAGAGTCATTTTGGGATCAGTTTTTCAAAAGGTGCTGAACACTGGCAGGTGCTGCTGTATTTCAGGCTTGCAGGCTCCCACATCGTGTCTTCCACCCRTGGAACTTAAATCAACTTTAAGTAACATTTCAGTGATTCAGGGCTTGGAAAGAAGCTTTTGAAAATGCTGTCTCGTGACTGAAAGATCCTAATGACAGCTTTATAACTAYACTTTAATGCTTACTAAAAGCTTTTTTAGCTCTGAAAGCTGTCTGTGTACCAGTTCACTTCAACAAGCTATTCTCTCTTTTTATAATTTAAACACAAGAGTAGAAAAATAAACAGAATCTATTACGGTGCGTATTTTGCGTCTCGGTTTATGCCTATGTTAAATTGCTAACAATAATGATGTGCTGCATTTTGCTCCCCATCTCCATAAAAATCTTTGTTAGCAAATTCTGTAATAACTGAGTGTCAAGACTCAGGACAGTTTGGATAGCATAGACACAAATCAAAAACYGCGTGAGAGAGAGGCTGAAAAGGGCAGTTCTTTAAGCCCAGTATCTGTATTGCTTTATAGCTTAAATGAGCTCTGACAGAACTTTTATACAGAAGAAATCCCAGCATGGGTAAAATCTAGTGATTATTAAAANAAAAAAAAAACAAGCGAAAAGAGGCAATTATACACATAGTTCACTTACTGAGTGAAGATGAGGAAAAACCTGCAAAAGAGCTTGCCGTAATGTAATCAGCAATCTGCTGTAATGCAAGCAGTCCAGTTGGGTTATTGCCCTTCTTCATCTGTTCTTGAATAAGGCATTCCAGATCTTCTCTAAAAGCCTGTGGAAACATTTGAGAATCATCAAGGAAACCTGGCTTTGACAGAAATAAGATTATTATAGGTGGGGCTGGTAGGTTTGTCTGTTATTAATGTTACATGACACTTCCCCTTAGACCTTGTTTTTATCTGCTTATAACTTTGCCAAACTTTAACCATCTGGTCTATAACTTTGTATGCTAAGTATTGGCATTTTTCTGTGGTGGGGAGGAGGGCGGGAAGCAGTAGCTCAGCCCCAGTGGGTTAACTATTTCCTAGAAAAAAAAAGTAAAATATAAGTGTTAACAAAAAAATGTTTGTATCAATAATTAAAGAATTCCCCACGGTTTGGAAGACATACTTGAAATTTGACCAAGCTAGGTTGTTTTTAGCRCTGGATATTTTTTCTTTTTAATTCTGTAATCCCTCTAAAAATCCATCCGCATCTGATAGAGTTACAAACAAATGGAAAACTGGAGTTCATCCATGCTCAAGTAATAGCACAGATATGAAAAATTAGAAGAAATGTCAGCATGCCACCTCCTCTCTACTTCTTTCTTTCTCTAAAAGGGAAGGAACTCTTGCCTCTTCTCCCCAGTATAAATGTCCGCAACTCCAGCAGGTAACGTCTTGCAGAAAACTGGAAAAGGGTTTTGTGATATCAAATCAGATACACTTCGTACTGCAGACGAAGCCTGTTTCTTCCAGGCGACCACAGCTCATAACAAACACCTGTTTCGAGACTATCACAGTCTCATTCAGTCTTGCCACTCCTAGACTAAATAAATTCAGTTCTTTCAAACTTTCTGTACAGGTTGTACTTTCTAAACCTCTCCGTGTGCCTCGGCGACATCCTCCTGCTTTGCCCTTGCGTCCGGGCGAGCAGCAGTTACAGCTGCACGCACAACACTGCCCACGGGTGTTACGAACACTTCTTGCTGGTTTGRCGTATTGGCAATGCAGCTGACTCCTACTATACCCCCAAGCCTCTCTCTTTATGTACCCGTCCCTTCTAGTTTGCCTTCCCAGGCGCAGTACTTAGGCTCAGCTGGAAATGGAAATCGTTCCGTAAGGCAAATGCATTTTGTTCAATCTACTGAGTGAATTTTAATTCTGTCCTCTTAAAACACCCACTTTGTTGGGTGAAAATCAACCAGTTTCATAGCACATTCCTTCATTTAAATCAAAACTGTTGGTGAACAGTCTGAGTACTTCTGGACCCCTAGAAGACATCTGCAAGACCCTATCTGACCCTACCAGCTGGGCAGCTGAGCATCAGTAAATACACTTCAAATATGTTTTTCAGACACTTGTGCTCTTTCCTTAGAGTAAATTTGCTAAKAACACATTACGTGGTGCTTTTAGTGCAGACCAGACTAGGCACGCAGCACTCCCACAAAACACTTGAACAACCTTTCGCAAGTCTAAAGATATATGGGCAAAGTCTGATTTTTTTTCTCTGCAGTGGCTGTGTGGTGTAAGATTGGACAAGCAGAAAGCAGAGAAAYCGGCACCTGCTTGCACTCCCAAATCACGTCTCTGCTCTCTCTGCACTGGTGGGGTAACGGTGATTCAAATCTGRGTGTGAGTAGTAGGGAACAGATGGGGAAAAGGGAATAAGAATAGTGAACAGGATGAGAAAAGGAATCGAACTGGGACTGAAAGAAAAGAAGTGGTGCTATGGGAGGCGGATCAGCACTGGGAGCCAGTAAGAAAAACTGATAAGGGTAATGGGAGGTAGTTGCTAGTAAAGCAAACAAGCAGTTGTGGAAACAGRGACCAGGAGAAAGGCAAACGGCAGAGAAGTCAAAAGCAACTAAGAACCTGGCAGGCAAAGGGGGAGAAAATTTGAAGCGGGGAAAGAATTTAAAAGGGTTCAGCAAAGAGCCTGGAAATAAAATTCAGGTAAAAGAAAAGTAGATCTCAGCTCAGCTAGGCAGAAGGACTAGAGGTGGGGATGAGCAATACTCCGAGTGGAATGCGATGCCAAGGGCTGAGCAAAGGACTACAGCAAGCAGAGCGAAGATGAGTCTGAGGCACGAAGACTAGAAACGCGTAAAACAAACAAACAAACAAACAAAAAAAAAAAAAGGAGGAGAGGGACAGTACAGAATGGAAAGAAACAGATTGAAACAGGAAAAAAAATGACAGAAAGCTTAATGGAAGAAGGTTAGAAGAATCTATGTTCATAATAAACCACAGCTCACCACTCCTCCAGCACTGGGAACGTAACCGAGCAGACTCTCACCCTTCAAATAACTGTGAAGCCCACTGTCCTCAATTTTTAAGTCAGCTCCAAGGGTGGCTATCGCCAACAGCGACCCCATCTATTCGGGCTGCAAAGCGGTGGCAGCGCCTACGTGGGGCTGCCCGTACCGCTGCACCGGCGAGCAGCCTTCCCCGAACTGCAGCTCGGACGGGGCTGCAAAGCCCAGAACGTTGAGAGCCAGAAATACAACTGACGTGTCTTTGCTTCCCTTGCACATGTATAATCTTTAAGTGTATCACTATCATCTTGTCCTCATGCCTCATTTAGCACTCAATGGCTATTTCTCACTTAAAAAACAAACAAACAAACAAACAAAAAACCAGTATTTTATCTTCTTCTCACGGGTCAGTCTGTGACAGCATGCAGAAAAAGCATAGGATGCTATACATACCCTGTTGAGATAGCAATTATTATTTATCTGACAAGCTTTTCTCTGGGGCAAATAATTACTGTAAATCCAAACGCTTCGTAAGCATCAACTTACTAATCCTCAAACCGTGCCTTTAAGGTGAAGCACGGCACTACCAGGATTTTTCACAGAACGGGTGCAGAGAGATTGAGGTCAAAAGATGCCACTAATTTGGGGTATTCATTTGGAGATGCCTCAGGCCCACTTCTCAGAGCTCTAAGCATTAAGCAGCTTTTTACATACTCAAAGCACAATTCTCAGTATAACTTCAAAAGCAGCTTGGAGTGTTTAAACACACTGCAAGTTATTTCTGAGGGTAAAGAGTTGGACACAAAAAAATCAGAAGCTAAAAACCAAAATAGCCGATTACTTTTCAGTTATTAAAAGGAGGTCCCTACAAAAAAGTTCTGCATTACTCACTGTGGAAAACTGAAATACAGAGAGGTTTTATACCGATTTGTATAAAGAGAAGCCACGTATTTGCAGTCTCATGGAGGCTGTGGAGAAGATGTAATTTGTAATGTACTTGTTTCAGAAGGAGAGGGAGAAAAACAGTTATTTGTATTACATTAAAGTTACTCTTAACAACAACAAGATCAACAAGGACTATAGAAAGGATCTGCAAAAACTTTCCCAGTAAACTCTTTATTAGTCATATTCAGATTGACTTTTAAAACTTCAAGTTAGCTTTCATATATTTTATTTATTCTGTCACATCTATTTCTTCTCAAGCCTCCAAAGGGAAAAAAAAAGTGGAAAAGTTTTGATTTTAGATTCTATTTTTAATTCTTTTATTTTCTGTTTGAGCTATTCTTCATTCTTCTGAGCTCAGTCTTGCTCTCTGATGCTAACAACAGTACATTTTACACTCGTCGAGGCTATTGCAAGTGAGGATTGTTTTCAGTGCTGGTATCAACAATTTTGTTAAACTGAACAAACTTTCCTTAAAAATTGCTTCCAAAATATCAGCAAATAGGTAAGAGCCAGGGCAAGCATCAGACAGGCAGGTCTGAGACAAACTGTAAAACAGAGGTGAAAATATGCATGAAGCTTTTGCAGTAAACTACACAAATTACACATGCCAGTGCACAGCAATAATGTTCTAGGTAGACAGCAGCCTTCAGTGTGCCACGCAGATGACCATGCCCATTCTTCAATGCATATTTATGAATATTTCAATACCTCCACATTCGCTCRCTCTGACTCTCCCTCCCCTCTATTTTGCTTAGGATCCTTACAATTCATGGTGCTCTGCTGTCCATCCTCAGATAACCATTCCACACGTGCAAACAGAGCCTTGCCCTGTAACTGATAACGCCCCACCGGCTCGATGAACGGCACCACATGCTTCTGGAGAACAATTTACGTTACACGTTAGCCATCACATGAACGATGTTCATTGGAGCTTCGCAGCTTTTCCCTCACTGGTTCTGTAAAATCACTACTGAGTAGGGCTCCAGTTTTGGGATCTGATCCATCAGCAGCACAAGAAACTGCTTCTGAAAAAAGTCGAATTGCAGCCTGGAGTCCAAGTGGTTAGGTTTTGCTTTGATTCACAAGGCTATAACGTGAACCACGGGACATTACACCTTGCAACTGCCCACAAGTGACCGAGTAAAAGTCAGGCTCAGGATGCACATTTTCAAAAAGAACACAAAACGCTCCGCTCCAGCAAAAGGCAGGTATTTTTCAARCGGAAAGGTCACTAATAATTTAAGATTTAGTACTTGACAAGAAAATGCTGAATAAGGAAAACAAACCRTGTTGCCAGATGAATGAGAAAAGTATGTTATTCAGCTATATGCTCAATATTGCTCAATAAAGAGAGTTTCATCTCTGGGATTTAAGTCAGGTAAACGTGTGTGTGCATTTTTTTAAACACTAGAATTTTAAGCATACTAAGATACAGTGAAAGCAGCGACTTTTGCTGCAGTGGCAGAGCTCCAAGATGAGAAGTGACCCTAACTGACATCYCTTCACGGCTGATCATGCTGCTTGTGAACACAGCTGTAATACTTCTGGGCTCAACCCAGAATCTGAGCACGTCTGCGCTGGTGGTATGGAAAACCTGCGGCCTGGACAATCCACTCATGCAGAACTGAGAATTATTTCCTCTGTTTGTACAGCCGCCCTTCGGCTTTAAATGAGATCACCCTTCCGGTTGCTGCTTGCGCGGGAACACTACTCCAAGCACCCCACCAAACGTCTGCACGGGAAACACGCCATGATGAGAACTGGGACCATCATAGCTATTTTAGAGGTAAAGCAAAGCTTAAGTCAGATGAACTGGCCTTCCGACTGCCACTCCACAAGTAGGTCTGGAGAAACAAATCTTCCCACAAACAAAAAAAACAGGGCAGCTCAGCTTGCACTACAGACTGTGGGTAATGCCCCCAGAAGAGGCTGGAGCACCAGTGTGGACATACTTGACTCTCATATGGTGGCCTTCACTGAGCAGGTCATTTAGTCAGATGAATTTGGTACTGTAYAAGTTTCATTCCTTCTAAAACCTCAAGCCAGCTCTCTCATACCAGCTTAGACAGCCTTATGCGGCATTATGCAGCCTGCAAAACAGATACAGCTTTCCTTGATAAAGTCATTAGTTRTACGATTAGCTCAACATATTTCTAATATCATGAAATTACTTCTCCAGAAATGTACACAATSATCTTCCAGATACGCAAACTTAAGCACAATAACAAGCAGTTAAGTTGCAAAAATTTTTTAACTGGCACCTGAAAGGGGTCTCTGAAACTTAACAGCGTTGTTACAAGCCTCAACTCTCAATCATTTACTTACATTTTTGGAAAGATAATTCACTAAGTGTAAGTGACAGTGCAAAAGCAGGGCTTTTAGAAATTAAAGCAAACATTTGCAGGCATTAGTTGACAAAAGTTGTTTTTTTTTCAAACCAACAGAGGCAGACAAACTAAAGTATCTAGCTAGAATAACATATAACATACTATTGTTCTCTACCATAGATTTTTTTTTTTAAGAAAATTTGAATATTAGTCTGCTCATCTTGGCAGACAGTTCTCTGAGGACAGTAGGACATGTGCAGGCTTATAAGTATTTAGACTCTCTTTCTAGGTGGTTTCTTGTTTTTTGACCATTGATTTCTACATGCAGTACTCATGCACTCAACAGAAGCAGAAATGAAATGAAAAGACCCTCCCATAAATAGAGAAAACAGAATAGCATACAAATCACCAGCAAATAAATCACCAGCAAATAAAACAAACCACAGCAAACTTGTAAGAGAAGAACATATATGTTCACATCAGGACTAATTATATCAAGGTTCAAACCAAACAGTTTGATAYGTCAGTCTACAAGAATAACTAGAAAACATACACAAGGTCCCTAAACTTAACAACAGCACAGATACTAGCCTAAAAGCTTCAAAATAATGCAATAAAGCCCTTTAAGTTTTCATTTGTGTCCATTTTTGATCAGAGGTTAAATATATATATATAAATATATAAAAAAGAGCCCAGCATCTCTGTCTGTATATATCCACAGGCCTGTGCACGCTCATCCCCACCATACACAYTCATTCTCTTTCTCTCTGCCATATCATTACTATTAAGGAAAAGTTTCAAAACTTAGCTGGTATTTTGCTCTCAAGGAGTGAGGAGCTGTTAACTTTAACTCCTGTGCTTTAAGCGCAGCTGCCCACGGAGGGACCTTCGCTGGAGCAGCCAGCGCGGGGCTGTGGTTTCTCGCAGCCTCCCTCCAGGCGCTGGTTCACACACAAACAGCCGGTGCCCGAAGTGGAAAAGGGTGGAGTTGGCCACAAAAAAAAACCGCCAGCAAGTTAAGGCTTGCAAGGAAAAGATAAGAAACTCTAAGAAAGAAAAAAAAAAAAAAAAGGGCTTCTGTGTTAAGACAGAAAGAAATGGACTCATTAATAAATACTAGGAAATTAAGTTACCACAGCATCTACAGAGAAGACTGCAGTGAAGCGCATAGATATTTGAGCTAGATTTAASCGAGTGACTCAGTAACTACAAACTAGTCCCCGTACAAAAGTTCAGTGTGGACCAGTTTTTCCCGTATCTCTAACCTAGTACATGCTAGCTTTCTTCCAGTAGCCAAATTAGCATGTCTATGACTACGATAGGCAATCTAGATACACTCTCTGATTAGAGCAAAACTGAAACATAGAAGCCCYTTTCCAAGCCAGTGTTCAACACTCCCAGCACTGAAATTCCCATCACTAAAACCTCTGAAAAACTGGTACAGCAATGCTACAGCGACACCCTGCAAAGGGGGTGTCTAAGCCCCTCAGCCTCAGTCCTGTGCAAGGTGCTCAAGGTGACTCTGCTAGAGCAGAGGGGGCTTGGACTGGATTATCTCCAAAAGTCCCTTCCAACCTCAGCCATTCTGTGGCCATATTATTTTGCTGAGTCAAGTGACGCTACGTATCTTACTGGATAGACCATAACTACTAATTTTTAAATACGCAGAACTTAGAATATCAGATAAAAGCAAATTTCAGTTTGTCAGGGATCTTACATGTCTGTGACTAATTGTTTTTTCAGTAAATGCACATATGGWAGCAGTGCATCAGGACAGACTATTCCAAAGGTGGTTTGGAATATACATAGTTTTTCATCAGACAGGAAGGGCACTGGACAGGGATGAAGGTAATTTCACTGGTCACTACTTACTAGGATTTGCCAAGTACCGCCAAGAAAACTGGTATTAAAGCAAAGCATTATTTAATAATGTCTGAGAAGAATGTCAGAAAAAGACAAAAATTAATATAGCTATATGCCTTTTAATTGCCATGCATTCCTTCTATTGCAATCGAAACCCTTCTTGCTCTCTCGCCYGACCCACTTGGTTCCCCTATCTGACAGCATTTACAAAACCAGTGACAGAAAGCAAAACGGTAGATTTCATTACACTGGATTTTATTTTACATGTCCCTATCACTTTCCTACAGAATTAATTCAGATCAGAGTGCTATTTATAACTAATAACTTAAAATAGGTATAGGTCCAGAGAGTAAAAATGTCAGGCAAAGGAGGGAGGATTTCATTATGTTTAATGATTTGAGTAATCTAAAAAATATCGTGTGTTAACAGTGCTCAGATTACGCTAACTTTACAACATGATCTACAACCCCCCCACAAGACAAAAAGACCCCCCGAAGCAACACCAAGCACAGCCACAACCCTCTCCCTCCCCACAGCGAGGGACGAAACCAATTCAACAACCAGCAGGAAGATTAGAAATGTGGATGTAAAAAAAATCWCTCTGGTCTCTATCAGGAGACTAATGAAATAAATACAGCATTGACCCAAGTACAAATCTGCAGKCATTTAAGACTTTCAGCGCCCCAGGCACCCCAGCAGGACAGCGCCACGGGTCTGCGGGACCCTCGAGGCGCGTTTCGTGGCGGGCCTTCAAGGACGTGCCGCGCAGCACGTCTCCCCGCGGCGCAAAACGCTGCCTGACGCCGTGCGATGAGGGCGCGCGMTGGGGAACCCACGCCGGGGGGAGAAGGGCAGGTGACAACTTTCCGAAATCCCCCGGGAGGGAGCCATAAAGACGTCAGAAAGAGTGAAGCTGGACAAGGGCGCTGCGGTCAGGAGAGTCACTGACTCCTGAGAAAGGCCACAGGAGGACAGAGGAYTGCGGCCCTGGAGAGAAGGCTGCCAGCGACAGGTAACGTCCCTGAAGGACTCGGAAGGCYGATGGGCACAGGTAAGTAGGTGCTGACMCATTGGCAACYGARAGGACTTCAGCATTTTACAAAAATAAACTGCCCCAAAAATGGAGAGGTATTGTGAAAACACCRGATGCTCATTTGATACAAAATAAAGCAAACTAGACAACTGCAAAGGCAGAAACCAAACTACATCCTTCATCTCTATCCAGAAAAAAAAACTTAAGTGTGTTTTTTTTTCTGGTTGTTTAGTTTGAGGAGAAAAATCTACCTGTATCCTGCAAGGAAATCCCTCTGAGCTGACCAGTTGCCAAGTAGGATTCTTATTTTCCCACTTTCTGGGGCAGGAGGCTGGGTTGCACATATGCATACGGGCAAGAGGAAAGCCAACAGGCACAAGAGAAATTTGTTTTTAACCTCAGTATATATGGGTAAGAAAAATCAATTGATGGCTAAAACTGAATTAACATGGTTATGTAACGGCAGCCCTGAACGAGAACCACGCTGAACGCCCTTCATAGCTCGAACGCATCGACAAATGCTCTCTACACCCAGTACCAAGTTAAAGCAAAGCCCCATGAGGTCCTGCAAGCAAGCCTCCTGCTCAGAGGACAGGCCAAGAAGCCCCAAGTAACCGTGTGCAATTCATCTGCAAAAAAGGCAAGTGTGCGCCGGCTGATGTGCCCTGACAGACCACAGGGAACTGTCACTGATAAAGCCAGACCATGAACCGGCCATTTACAATTCCAATAACCAGGTATTTCTATGTTTACATATTTTGACTGTTCAGATCATCACCTTACACATCATTTGACCACTCCATCTTTTTCTTAAAATTGGTAAAATAATGAAATACATCTCATACAACAGGGCATCTTAGAGTATATGTTAAATAAACTGCATGTTATCCTCTTCCATTTCCATTCTGACCTATAGCTCTTCTTCAAATACAGCAATCTATATGTGCTTACACAGTTTAAGCAGTAACCCCAATTTCTTTTAAGTTATACATGCAGCCCTGTTAGCAAAAGCCCCCAGCGAACTAAACGCAATAGCTCTAATAACGAAGGCCAGCCGCCGGTCGTGGCGTTTGCGTGTCAGGATACCCAGGACCTTTATCCAACCACGGGGAAACCGTTCGCTTCGCTCTCCCATCGTTATAAGCCGAATGACGATGCTGCCTGTCTGCTAATGCACCTCACACCTTCCCTTGCAACTTTGCCACTCCGGGAGGACAGTTTCGTTTGCTGAACGCCAGCCGCGGCACGAACGCTGTTTCGGAAGCGTAGCTACTTTTAAAAATAACATCAGGGAAAAAAGATTTTTATTGCTTATGTAAAATAAAGAAAAAAGAAAATTCCTAAGATTTAACTGAGAGGCCCTAATAATTCYATGCTTTGGAGCAGGACCTGCTGTTTCGCAGGGAAAAGCAGGAAGGGAGGTGAGGAGGCTAATCTTGCCTCTGAGCTGTAAATTTTGTCATCACTAAAAATTTACCCAAGTTATGAAACGCAAGGGGGGAGAAAACACTCATTTTTCATATGTCCAAACTTGTCTTTTTATGCAGCTTCGTCATGGTAAATTGACTGCTTTATACTTGATACTGGGGCAAGCATTGCCCCCTCTTTTTTTTTTTTTTTTTTGTGCGTGTGCGAAAAGCAGTAGAAAAATGGCAGGAGGAAATGAAGGCCAGGAGGGCTTGCATACCGTACCTTCAATTATGGTTTTGACTATGCAGCAAATAAATACATGCTCACTGAAAGATGCAGTTACTCTCTATAACAAGCAGTATATGATCATTTAATATAAAAAAGAAACACAATTTCAGAGTTAAGCTGGAAAAAGAAATTAAATATTCTTTACACATTTTGGATATCCTACAGACAAATGTCTCACATCCAATACAAAGCAATAAAATTAGCCTACTGAACAAATGCAGTGATTTTTCTTCAAAAATAATGACACRTTAGCTGAACCTTCTGAACTTGTACACACTATTGAAATAAATTTAAACAGTTTTACTTTAAAGATTGGTCAGCAGTACTTCTGGATGCCATCAGGCTACTCTGACTTAGCAGAACTTAATTTCTTTTCACCTTTCAAAAGACAAACAAACATGCATTTGGGTCCAGTAAGATTCTCCAGGCCTTCAGGTAGTCATGGGTTATATGCAGTACTGAGTAACCATGTTTAAGCATTCACAGATAATGTCAGGATATTTTGTGGGCAGTGACCACAGGACTCCTTTATTTTGTATAATACTTACCATGAACAGGCTCTAGGACTTTAGCAAACATTAGAGGTAATGAGAATGGCTTTTCAGTTGCTTTTAAGTTACTCAGTTTAATAAAGGAAAATTGCACATCTGAAAAGAGTAGTCAGATGGTACACAAAATATGCACACCAAGTCACACATCTGAGACATACAGTAGTTCGACGTCTGAGGACATCCAGTCGGGGCTGTAGTCTTAGAATAACATGCATTGCACAAATATACAGTGGCTCCTGAAATATATTCTCCGATTTATTTTCTTGCTAAAGGATTTAAAATTTCCTGCTTGAAGGAAACCAAATTTTAATATCACAGATGAATTGTGAAGTAACCAAATTTCCTAGTATCTTGGAGTGATTTACCCTTCAATTTTATACCATAATTCTGTGCTCAGAAAAAGTGCATGTTCAAACAATTCCATCTTGAGTTCACACATGCTTGTATACTTTTAAGAAAGGAATATTATTATTCTTGCTACATACACCTCATATTTACTAACGCTTGCCAGAAGATGAGTCAATGACTGTTTCTGCAATCTGAATGCATATATCAAAAAGATTGGGTGAGGATTTATCAGCAAATAAGCTCTTCTTTAAAGCGCATCTGATAAACCCTCCTCCTCCTCTTCCAGGACACCTTCCAACTATTTACTACTTGTGGACTGGAACAAATCAGAGAAGCAACAAAGCTCTGTGAAAACTTGTAATATAATGTAGTTCTACAGCTATAGAACAAAACATTACCCATAACATAATTTGATTCAATCTTGGACCTGTATTAGGCAGACTAGTAACAAGATAAAAGTCTTCTGGTACTTTTGTGACAACTAATATACTGAGGAGAAGACCAGATAAATCATTTTCAGTCCTGCCTCGAGAACACTACGTCACACCGCAGCAATAGACCCTGGAGAAAATAGCACAGTCTCTATCCCCAAGCCTGTTTGTTTGAGGGACATTTAGGCATATTCATAGAGATAACATTAAAAATGCTTTATTTCCTCAGATAAGAAATCATAGCAAGATTCCTCTAAGTTTTCTACTTTAAGAAAGAAGACCAATAAAAAGAAGCACTGGATGACTGAAATCTGTAGGTCAACCACCTCTTTGGGCCTGATCATTGTCCATTTGGGTCCTATAACTCCTATTTTCTTCTTGGCAGCTGCTGAAGGCTGAGCAGCTTCCAGGCCCCTGGCTTATCTGGACAACTGTTCGCTTACGAAACAAAAGCTAGTAACGTATTGGCAGCTTCAAATAGTTACTTTCTGAAAAATGCTGGGCTCAGCTGCTCTTGCACTAGGGTACTAACAATAGCCCAATAATTCTTTGTCCTATTTTCTGTTAAAACGGTTAACTAGACTCAGAGGTAGTACCTGCTCACCCCTTCTCTACAATCTGTGCGCTGACACTGCACCTTTGAAACAGAGAGACTTGCACAGAGACGTTTATTATGTCTGGCAGCCTTGGCAAATAATTTTTTTCCCCCCAAAACGCTAAGGAGATAGTTATGCCTATCAGATTTAGTACTTCCATCAAAAGGACCCAAGAACACTACAAACAACATCTGTGTAATTTATTTTTATTTTGTGCCTCTTAAACAGGCTAAAGACTGGATCTTTGCTGCAAATGCTGACTACTTTGAGCACAAGTATTTTAACAGGAAGGAGCAGACTCTACTCTAAAATATGACTGGAGCTATTTAACATAAAATTATCATGATTAATTCATTATACAATGCCTCCATATTTTCTTTATAATAAAGAGGTTGGCTGCAAAAGTAAACTTGCACCAAATGACTTGAATGTAATAAATTCCTTGGAGTCAACAGGTTCACGTTATACTCAGAGCAACGCAGACCCAAGAGGCACTCCACGACAACACTTTAGCAAACAATCCTATTATTCATGGACAACTATAATAGAGTGATTACTAACAGCTGTTTGCAATCTCATTACATATGGAGAAGCTTCAAAAAAAAGTTACACAAGCAGCACCCTAACTTTTAAAAGAACTGAGCAGAGAGGGGTCCTAAACAAAGCTGCTTAACCCCTTCCAAGCCTCACTATCCTCCTTCTCTGTGTTACCCACACCAACACCCCCAATGGTTAATTCCCACTCAGTCCTCACTCACTCCTGATGGCTTCAAAACACTTATGCAATAGCGGTTTTTCAATGCATTCATCAGGTCAACCCCAAAGAATACATCAATTAAAACTAATTTGAGGGCTTTCAACAGATTTGATAGTCTTATACATAGCCTATGCAGGGACTGAATTTACACAACCTGCAGATGAGTGCCAACATGGCAAGTCTGGGTACAATCACCCCCAAGTATATGATAAGAAGTTTAGCTTTTAAACACTTAGTCTGGTTAAAAACAGTAATCAGGGCATTCCTGGATGCAAACAGTAAGTTAATATTCAAAAGTAGAACTCCATGTAACGTCTGTCCTAATTTGYTCATGTTTGACCAGTGACTCCTTTGCTCCCTTCCCTGCTCTTAAGTTTTAATTAGGCGCCCTGCAGGAGCCAGTTCTTTTTGTAGTACTGTAATGAAGCATAAAACTATAAAAGCATCAAGGCTGTTTGTTAACAGACAAAAACTATGCAAACAAGATGTTGGATAAATGGTTTTACAACTGTTCTTACAAGATGTTCCACTGTCCAGAGTTATTCCAGCTAGCCATGATGCAGCTTTAAAAAAAAACCATAAAACCCACATCTCAAAAGATTAAAAAGGTTAATCAGGAACATTAAAAAAAAAAAAAAAAAAAAAAGAGAGAGAGAGAGAGAGAAAAGAAAAGAAAAAAAGAAGAAAACAGTGATTTTCATTTCCCCCTTAACTCTACTCACAGGGCTTTGCAGGATCTGAGTGACCCTCTTCCTTTGCTCCATCATGTTGAAGTCTTGTCTCAGATCAGGAGACATATTTCTCTCGCGGATATACTCCGGGTCATTTTCATTGACGCGATCAAAGTACCTCTCCTTATGGGGCATAGTGGCAGCGGGAGGAGTAGTGATCACCACCTGGCTGGCATCAGTACTCATGCTTCAAGACTGCTGGTTATCCTCCTCACCTGAAAAAAATAAGGGAGAAGGAAGGAAGAATGAGTAGCAATTAAAAACAAGATATCGGATACAACTTCCAAGTCTGGACACACRTAATGTTCTCCTAACTTCACTTTGAGGATTAAGCTCTGGGTTGCCTGAAGATGGCCAGCAGATCTCAACAGACCGCCAGATGGTGCCTGAGCTTTGAGAAGACGCTAAGAAAAACTGTTAAGGAATTAACAGAGAAGGTTGTATGATTAGTTGCACAGGGCTGCAGCTTCGTACCTCCTGAAAACATTACAGTTTTAGCTCTTCTTCTCCTGTGTGTAATGTCAGGAAAGGAGCCTCACTAAAGCGCATTTAATCACATTAGGAAAAAAAAAAAAAGTCATGCCTTGGTAGAAAGCTACACTTAAAACTTCCTTTAAAAAACTCACCAGCATTTGTAAACACAAACAGAACCGKCTCAAAAGCAGAAAAGCGGACATCTGAATTTTCATACAAAAAAAATCAGGATCAGGAAGAACAAGCTCACAAACAACTATTCTTTGAATTAGCAAAGAGAAGAATTTTTCTCAGGTTTGAGGAAGAAAGAAACAAGATTTGTAAGAAAAGGTAGCATATTATAAAACATGCAAATATATATTTTCAATAATACAAAAAAAAATTACATGTTGAAGTTTTAGTATGTAAATAATTCACATCTCCAGAGGGGAAAATGCCAAACACTAAGGCACACAAGTTGTCAAGAAGTATTAAAGAAYGGGGTTTGACATTATACTTTCTTTGGTCACTGGCTTAAAGTGCTCTTGCTCTGTGCCACAGTTCACCCACCCCTCWGCTGCGCCAGTGCAACTGCTGCGTGGGATTTGCTGCCAACAGCGRGCTGGGAGGAGGCTGTCTCGACTTCTCCAACGATAACCTCAGTTTTGTCCAGCTTTGATGTTTGGGCAGAGCCCTGCTGAAGCCAGCTTTGGCAGCCCCAGGCTTCCTCTCGCCGCTGAGGAGCGCTCTCCACGCTCAGCAGGCGCCCGCCGCTGCGTGCCCATGCGAGGAACCGGGCTGCGAGAGGAGGCGAACGCACCTTCTGCCAGCTCCGCTTCCCACGCTGCTGCACGGACAGCTTTGCTGGCACGCRCCAAGGGGCAACGTGGGGACAGAAGACACGAGCGATTGCAGCACAGCTACAAGATACGAAACCCCAGCCAGAAAATAAGAAAGATACCACCTCCAGAGCAGGGAAAGTGTTAGCAGATAACGCATAAAAAAAAGCCATCTCCATGATTTGCTTGTATGTTGCCGATTATCATTAAATTTAGGGCTGATATGAAAGATAGCTAACATCCTTCTCAAAACAACCACTGAAAGTTGTAATTACTTTTGTCCTCTACGATTTATTTTATGTTTTACTTTTTTGAGGGAGCTCCTGCTGGTATGCAGTATTATCTGATTTCACCCACAGATGAATGAAATAAATCACATTCTGCGAYGCAGAACCCGCGTCCTGGATGTGAAATCCATGAACTCCGACGGCTTCGTCACAGAGGCAGTGGAAACACAGTGGCACGTTTTGCATTTGCTGCTCCGGCGCAGTCCGAGCCCATTGCGTGTTTGTTGGCGGAGCAGCAGGAAGCCTGCCGAGCAGCCCTGATGCGGGGAGGCTGGGAAAAAGGCAAGGGGCCATGGCTTGCTTCAAGGAAGTGGCAATTTTGCAAAAAATTTATTTCAAGGTAGGATCTTTTCTTACTACAGACTAATTATTCAACACCTTCTCATTCAGGTTCCAGCTTAGGGCAACATCCAAAAAATGGAGGTATTAAAGGATCTAAGGTTTTGCTGAAGAATTAATCATTGTCTTTTACAGTTAAGATCACTTCAGCAGAAGGATAGACCTCTTTGGACAGCTCAAAGATATGATCACAGCTTCATTTCCCTCTGTTCAGTCCACAAGAAGAGATATCTTTATGAATATCACCATGTATTACAGGTCCCTCCACCATAAATGATAGGCTTAAGAAACCAATGGAAAAAAAAGTATCATGAGAAAACACCAGGCRACAACAGGCTTCCGCTCCAAATGCTGCAAGGAAAGCAGAGCTTCACACTAGTCCTCTCACCCAGGGACAACCATCTCCATTCGATATAAACAGATCCCTCTGAGAACCACAACATCTGACAGTAACTCAAGTTACCCTATAAATGTAGCTAGCAAGACCCTGGCTTGAATCAGCAGTAAATTGCAATGCCTACTCTTGGTTACTTTTTCTTCCCAGCAGTTACAATATCCAACTGTTTTTTTTCTAAAATGATCCTGAATCCCATTTACCCTAAGTGACACTTCTTGGCTGGACCAGCGACATGCATGTCCGGACTTCAAAAAACTTTTTTTTTCTTTTTTTAATAAAGTTTACAGGACATAATTAGTTCAAGTCTGTTACTTTACAATACATTCTTACAGCGACAGAAAGGCCCATTCATTTGCAAAGAGACACAAATATGTGGCTGGCAATACTTAAAATCCTCAGGAGATAGTTTCTAATTGCTTTGAACTTTTTTTCCCTTCCTTTCAAACTAATTTGTTACCTCTAGTCATTAAGATTACAACATTAAAGCCCTTGTACCACAAAAAACCTCATCTACTGAAGGTAATATGGGTATTGGGTCCAGTAGTTCTTATTAGATCTGGTTCAGTGCCCACTCTGTTGCACCCAGGCTGACTCTTGTATACCCCCTACTGTTCAGTTGGAAAACTTTCAGACAAATCCAGCCATTCTTTTATTATTTTGATGTTGCATTAAAAAAATGGGACTTTTGTTAAAAAATGTGCTGAGTTTCTGGGGATCTGAAAATCTGTGGTATCTTCTCAGTATAGGGCTAGTATTGACATTGAAGCAAGGTACTTGTGTACTTGCAGAAAATCCAGATCAARATCTATTAGTTGCAATAGAGGATTCTCCCACTTTTTTTTTTTTTTTTAAACTTTTTCTTTCTCTTTTCTTTTAATTCTATTACCTGGAAGAAAACCAACTTTGCTGCAAGGCTACTTTTGGCTTCTGTCCCTTCCACTGATGTTCTAGAATTACTGAACTGAGCTATCAGCCTCCTGAGCAGCATTAGTTCATGTTTCTTATGCATGCTACACTGTTCAGAGTATTCAGATCAGGCAGATGTGTGGTTTAAAAAGACTGACATAGGTAAAAAGAAAAGGAAATGAATGACAGACTGTATGTGTCTACAGCAACTAGACACTACATCTAGACTGGCTTTCCCACTTGTGGATCAATTACTCTCAGAGGCGATGTCTAACTAAGAAAGTCAAGTCATCATGCTTAATATTTTTTAAACAGAGGTCTGCATCTCTGCTGAAAATCCTTCTAGGTATCTGTGTAACACAGAAGCGTGAATGCTGGCTCTCGTTACATCGCTTCTTATTAATCTTTCTCTGCTTCCTTGGGCTCAGTTATGCCCCCTCAAGGCACAGGGAACTGGTACTGCTGCAACAGGAAACAGGTTGCTTTCTCCCTCCCTCTGACACCCTTATAGTTCACTAGTTTGGCCTCTATATTTTGTTCCATATTTTATATCTGCAGCTAGGCTAAAAAGTCAAGGATTTTGCCTTTATAGAGAAGACATCTATCTCTCTACTTAAAAATAAGCTTTATTTAATAAAATCTTCTAATTAATTGAAATGACTTGGAACTGCTCATTTAAAGCTGCAAAATTAAGTCCTGAGCATCCTCATCTGAGTTCTTGTAAATTCTACGTAACGTGCTATGCTGCTTCTGTTGGAATCAGCTTTCAATGTCAAATCACAGAGGCAGCTCAATAACAATCACAAAGTCAGAGAAACGAGTACTGAAGAAAAAAAAAAAAGAGACCAAATGAAAGAAAATTTGATCTTGCCAAAGAACTCTCCAGAAAGCACAACTTAATGCATTCATCTATCACAATGTACAGAATACATACATATATATGTGTGTTTGTGTGTATATGTAACTAGTRTAAGAAAAACAGGAGCAACAGAGAAGGGACCAAATCATTTGATCACCCAGCAACCAATCATTAATCTACCTTTTATGTAATTCTTACGGTTGGTTTCAGATACCTCTATTTTATCTATGCAGCACAATCCCCTCTGTTGCAGAGGTTTTGACACTGGAAACCAACAGCGCGTGCACTGCATAATTAACTGGTATAACTAATTCTCAGGTCTGAGCGCTCCAGCTGGAAGAGACTGCATCTGAGCATTTCCTTTAAGGAGCACACTGGGTTATTCTGTTCTTGCTATTTCTTGCCTGCTTGATTTTAAGGAACATCCTGCTCTTTCTTCTCTCCTCCCTAGTATCTCGTCTGCCAGGAGAACTGCTGAAAGCAAACTGGATGTTTCTTGATCTTGCTTCCAGCCTCACCGTGGAGCAGGCAGGCTCCAGCCTGAGCCAAAGCTCTGCCTTTAGCCCACGCTATAGCTGCGTAAGCAAGCATCGAGGCCTGGTGGGAACTCACGCGCTTAAGGGTTCTGAGCAAACAGTTTTGAAGGATAGAGAAACACGCTGGACAACATGGCCCGAGACCAGAGAGACCATCATTATCATCTGGCATTAGGAAGTCAACCTTCAAGCCTCTCTCCTATGAATTTCTGTAATGAAGATTATTGAGTAATCAAATATGATCTGGGGCAAAAAAAGTTGTTTGGATAAACACATCAAAATTCAATTCAATTTTTTATTCTCTTRTTCATGACATCAAATACAATAAATATCTGATAATGAGTTGATAGCATTTGTTATGTTACAACAAGTTTGGGTTTTGCTTATCAGTCCCACCTTGCACACTGGTAAGATTAATAAGATGTAGGCTTCATACATTAGTATTTTCCAAAAATGATTTGTGGAACTGAAAACATACATGCTATACTCTCTAGAGGTACCATTTGTTTATTAGCTTATTTTGTTAATACGCTATAATTCTAACAATGTGACAGTACACAAATGCATACTGAAARTATAAAACTACACATGTAAGTAGTTGACGCAAGGTAGTATCTGCTTAAAAAAAAAAAAACAAACTATTTCTAAGGCCACATGGTGAAATGGGTAGGTGAAACTAATCTTTCACTAAGTTTGTTTTTTTTTAATGGCTTTAATTTTCAGCTGTATCAGTTGCCAGCCAGTTCCCTCCATACTCACACAAATGCTTGTTCTGAAATAGAGGAGGACACAATACGGGGGTGTCCAAGGCTGCTGCTTCCAGCAGCAGTGCTGGCACAGACAATTTGTCATATTACAGCTCAAACTGGTTACAAATCAAATATTCTAATCCAGTGCTGCATATTTAAGTCCTTTTGCTTTTAAACAAAGTAAGCTAATTCAATAGCCATCTTTTTCAGGCACTGCATTACAGCCGCTATGGGGTGACAGCATACATCTTTCCTAAGAAATAAAAACTTGACGGTATTTGAGTCTTGTTTTGGTGTTGCTGCTTTAAATTCAAAGCATTAGTTTTTCACAACTATATAGTGCAATATTAAAATCAACATAAATAATTCATGCAGTTCAACTCATACTTTATTTGGTATAAACTGAAACTGAACCACAGCCAACTGTTCTTTCATCATTAAAAAGTAAGGTAAGATTCTGGGTTGCTGACAGCCATCAAAAATATGAGGATTATATCTTTAATTGCGGATATAATCTTTTGATTGAGGATCCTAAATATCTGCTTTGCTCAGGAAGGCTCCTTACGATGATCCATCCCTGTGACCTTAGCAGCAGCACTAGCTTGCAGCAGGCCCAGTCTGCACCTCCACATTTGCAGACCAGCCTTTCAGCATTTTGCAGCACAACCAGTAAAATAAATAAAGCCTAGAATCATGGCTCGATTTACACAATATGCTCCACCACATGGCCACAAATGCCACTTGCATGTGTTAAGTCTCAAAAATGAATTTGTGTACTTAACCCGCATAGACCCAGACTATTTTAATACTTTACAATTTGGTATTTTTTTGCTGTTCCATGACAGCTTTTAATGGCAGAGACAACGCTTGATGAGCAAGTTACCAGTCATCCTCTTCTGAGTGATGGGGTGATGGCAAACAAAAATAATCTTAAAAGAATTACCTCTCTAATTCAGCCCAACAGTCCACCTTGCCTAGCATTGCACTTCAGCTCATGCCGAGRAAAGACTGCATGCAACTGGGCACASCRGAAGCACAGCCTCCCTTGGCATACTGCACGTCTCTTTAGCAATCTGCAGCACAGGGACTTCCTTGCTTCAGTTCATGAAATGCTATTTTCTTGTTTTGACTAGCAAATTGCTAAGTCTGTGTAGACAATAAGAATACTTTAATTTCAGATTATCTTGTTCTTTATGCAGAACATTTAAGCTGGAACAAACTCAGCTGCACAAGCTAAAGTGGTTCTGAGGAAGGAAAAAAACAGGATTTTTGAAGATGAACTGAAGCACACAGATGAATTCCTGGGGCATGCAGGGAAAGGAATGACAGCATTGTGAAAAATGAGAGATGAGCACGGTTACTTAAATCATTTGTTAAACTATAAACAGTTTTGTACTTACTAGAATTGAAAAAAAGTGACAGTCCTACCTTACACCCACTTCTCCTGTTTTTTTTCACCTTCTGTTGTACCAAACTGAATAATTATACTGCATAGTAAGAATGAACTCCATGATCAGCACTGAAGTTTCTTTTGGTTTAAGTTGTTTTTCTAAAGTAGTATTAAATTAAAATTTCAAATACAAGATAAGAGATCTAAGATACCTAAACATTAGGGAGGGTGTCAAGGGGACGGGGACAAACTCTTTTCAGTTGTCCCATGTGACAGGACAAGAGGCAATGGGCAGAAATTGAAGCACAGGAAGTTCTGCCTGACCAGGAGGGGGAATTTCTTCCCTGTGAGAGTGACAGAGCACTGGCACAGGTTGCCCGGAGAGGTTGTGGAGTCTCCTTCTCTGGAGATCTTCAAGGGCTGCCTGGATGCAACCCTGTCTAACACGCTCTAGGTGACCCTGCTGAGCAAGGAGGTTGGACTAGATGATCTCCAAAGGTCCCTTCCAACYTTACTGACYCTATGATTCTATGATTGAACTTAAATAATTTGTTTCTGTACAGTGGCAAGACGGCGGTCCTGGAAGAGCATCTTAAGCACTGCAGAAAGATAAGGAAGGAGGAGCTGCTACAGAAAAGAAAATYGCTCACTATGTCACATGCAAAAAGCTGCTCTCCCACAAAGCACAGATAGGCTGAATGACAACAAAATGAAATTACGTTTGTTTTTCTCTTTTACATTTCTGTACTCACAGTTTGCTCCATGTTAAAAAAAACAATAAAAAATCTACTGTAGGCTCTGCTATCTGCTCAGCAGAAAATATCCTCCTACCCCCTGCCATTCAAAAGAATTTCATAATGAATACATTAGCATGAATTGCTATAAATTTTCTGCTAATCAACTCGCAAGGCTTCTGAAAGCATCTGCCATGACAATGCTTGGGGCTTCTGGAAAGGGAAAGGAACAGAACGCAGAAGACTTCGCACAGAGAAGCTGGCAGCACAGAGGTGGCAGCAGGATGACTATTTTGGGTGCAGCATTTTTTTGCTACCACCTTCAGTCAGCTCAAAGGTAGCAGAAGCACTCGATCTACAAAAATTCAACCAGAACTTCTCCGGAAATAGTTTCTCTCAGTAAATCCAAATGAAAACAAAAGCACTAGCACCCTCCTGATGCCACCTTGGAGTCTAGGTGCCCAAAGAACGCCAGCACCTGCCTCAGCACGCCCCGACCTGGCATCGTAGACGTTTAGGCTCTCGCTTGTTATTCCCCTTTTACATAGGTGACAACATTCAGCCACCCATGYAAAACAGTTTGGATGCCTGGAACAAAAGTGATAAATACTATTATCAAATATTTATATATTTCAAAGAATCTGACAGTGATCTCGGTGCTTACTGGATATTTATGCCTTGTGCCATTTGCCACGCTACCCCATGCATCAATAAGGGATGCAAATAAGTCACACGTACAGAGCAAAAAACTAGTGTTTGTCCTTACTTAAATCAGAGTGCCTGTGGGGGATCCTCAAGATAATGACTGGGAGCTTTAACCCCAAATGCRTGTTTTGCAGTTTTTTTAAAACCAGAAATACAGACATAAACCAAACATCACCTTTCAACACAAATAACTCCTTTTCTTTGTCCGGTTTTACGGATTTTCATGAATCCTTTGCAACAAACACACTTTAGCACTGAAACACTTCCAGGTTTTGGTTCTCATGACCTGAGTTGTTTTCATGGAACAAACTGAACAAGGCTTAAAAATGATCATCAGCAAAGAGGGACAGGGCAGATCACAGGTAGGATCGGGTGGYGGGGATGGCTTGTATTTGGAACTTCATCTAGTTTCAGAGATATCCGAGACTCTTTTAATGRAAAAGTAACTTGGTATTTTCCAACATACTGCACCTTAAACAAAATAAAGACTTATCTCTGTGCAGCTACATAGTCACATGTAGCTACATTACCCAAAAATATTTCATGAGTCAGKAGATATCAGAAGGCTAAATTAAAAGATTACGTTCTCTTACTACTTTATTAATCTGTAAAAGTACACAAACACATAACCCAAAAACACAGACAACCAATAGTTGAAAAGTTTCCCTTAACTCTTTGCAAAAACAATGAAACTTAGGCTCTTCTACAATATAACTTTAATAAATAAATAAATAGGAAAAAAAAAAACCAAAAAAAACCCATCTTATCTGAAAACAAAAAACATTTAGTTGCAAAAACTGATTGCTGTCAAAAGCTTAAGATTTTGYAAAAAATCTTTCTCCTCTCCTTCTTGCAAAACCCAGGTTCCTCTTGTAACTAAGGTTTCTGGACTTGTTTTAAATCCCATAGATGCAGAGGGAAAAGAATTTCATTCTTTATACAGAGATACATATTGCTATGTAGTAGAAGAGTCAAGTTTGTTATGTAAATAATTTTTTAAAATCGTATCAATTTACACCGACCTTGGGAGAAGCACCATTTGGATTAGAGGAGGCCACTGCAGGGAGTCTGCAGCAACCCTCCTCTCTCTGCTGGACTGCGTGACACTAGACAGCAGAGAAACTCTTATCGATTGCAGGGCACATCAAAAGCCTTTTTTGATTTACCACAGTTTGATTATCCTGAGAAACGTCACGGCCAAGGCAGCTGCTTGCTGCACTTTGATGCCRGCTCAGGAGCCGTGCCGGTGGGCAAGCCAAATGATGGACACGAAGCAACTGTTAGATTTTACAAATGTTTACAGGGATAACTGATCTCGTACAGGGCAGCGCCCAGGCAAATCTTTTTATAGCCCAACCTCTGGAGTTCCTCCTCTTCACATCGAATCCTGACCTTTACCATCACCACCGCCGCGGTACTGACAGCTGAAGGAAAACCTAGTGCTACTGCTTAAAGAACACCACCACCTAGAGATCAGGCAGATTTTCAGCTTACCTCTCTGCGTCTCMAGTCGGGAATGGGAAGCTGCCAAGTCTCTCTCAGCTAGAGACATGAAGCCAAGATGAAACTGTGCCAGGCCTTTGACCATAAATTCTTTAGGATAAATCGTATCCTTACTTATATTACACGCAGAGCACCCTGCAAAAATACTCCCCTTCAATTTATTAGGAGCTCTGAGTCACTCTATTATGAAATTAAAATAAGCAGCAATAATATACATCACATTAACACACCAATCTCAATTCAAAGATGCAAAAATAAATTGGCTAGCTTAATAAAAATAGAAATTTTGATGTTTTACTGGCATGTTAGATATTTTCGTATTAAATACGAAACAGTCTCATCTCATTCAGCCTCCAAAGGACCTCGGTTCTCTATCTTCTATTGAGACGTTTCACCTTAACATATGGGACAATAGCCCCCCTCTATTTTGTCTATTTGTAAACATGAGTTAATGTATGTATGTTAAAATGTAATATTAAAATAATAATTAAAAAAGCTTTAAAGCATGCAGAAGTTAATGGAGGTCACATTTGCATGTGTAATATATAGAATTCTTGCCTTTAAAGGCTGTAATATATTAGCCACACCTCATGCTATAGTTTCTCATATTTTCTTCGCTGGCTTGAGGCGATCTCGTCCCTCACAACTCATATGTTTCAGCTTCCCACGTCCCAAAATGCCATCCTTCAGTGGTGCCAATGCTGGGCCACAAAGCCAGCTTCTAAATGGAATATGCAAACAGATCATGGTTAAAAATAATCTGGGGAGGAGGGCTGGGCAAAGCAGGGGGTATACATGGCCCTTTGGGAACATTCAAGACAGCTACATAATTAGCCCAAAGTTCAAAGCATCCTGCTTTAATTATCCTTCCCAGTAAAATCCCTAAGATTTATTGTGGCACAATAACACTTTTTCTATGTTTATGCATATCTCTAATACTGTCTTCAGTATGCTTAAAAATAATTTAAAAAAGTCTACTTAACTAGTAAATCCAACAAGCTTCCTTTGCCGTCAAGGTTCTACCTACACAAATATGCACATTAATCTCAATTGACTCGGCCTGCATTTGACCTGCTTCTTGTCTCTAGCACCTTCTGCTAACAGTACTAGAACAGCAAATTGAATTTAGAGAGCAAAAGGTCTCAAACATACCTTCAAGAGTAGAAAATCATTCAACTGAATTTTAAGGAAGCCAGTCTTAAGTCAAAAGGTCATTTTAGACTTAATCACAGCACTGGACAGATGTGCCCAAAGCAGCAGCCGATCTGTCCCCGAACAAGTGTTGAGGTTTTATTAACAAAAGGCTTGGTTATACACACAGTAAGAGGTCTGGTGAGTCAGCAGTAAGTGCAGTAGAAAGAGCAATTTTTAAGATGTCATGAGTAGAATGTATAAATACTACAGGATTAAGTTACCATTATTTTCCAGCTCAAGCAAGCAATTATGCCGTAATTCTCTCTCTCCATCATCACTTGTAGGCACTGAAGTCTGGATAAAATAAAAGACACACTACAACGAGCTGCTCAAATATCACAGAATGAGAGATGCGTTCTGGCATACTAACTGAAGCGCTGGGGACCTTGCAAACATCTGGAACTATTGTTTCTAGAACGCAAAACCAACCTGACCTCTAAAAGCTTCTCTCCAAGATTTAAACTGTCCTCTTTCCCCTAAGCAGTTTTATCAAAAGTGAATAAATCCAGCAGGTTTTCACATCTAAAGGGGAGCCTGTCCAGTGTATCAGGGACAGAATTTCCTAAAAGCTAAGGTAGCACAAACAGACAACATTTCCATGGATAGCTTCAGACTACATTTACTTTTCACTGAAGCACGTGATACAAAAAAATCTTTTTCACAGTCTCTCTTAGAAAAGAAACAAAACCAGGCCCTTCGAATGAGCTGCAACACCAATGGCTCAAAAAGTACAGTTGCTAAGAAATAGTTCATAACTTCTAAGGCATGTGCAGCCAGGGATCAGTCACATATGCAGCATGAAAGCCCTTCCTTAAAGAACCCTTTCATTTTTGACTTTCACTATTTTTTGTTGACAAGTCCAAGAAAACGCATCTTAAGCATGAAATATATTAGGTAGATCTATTAATTAAGATAAAACTATTTTTATGTAATGAATTATGACAAAAAGAACAAAATAACATGGGAGTTGTTTTATTTGAATTTTCAAAGTCTGTTTGTATACTCAGCCTGAAAATGATACTTGTCATTTTGCAATTAAACCTTGGTTATGTTTAAATTGAAAAGATCAGATGTGTAATGTGYGAGTTGGGAGTTCAGAACCTTTAAGGATGGAGAGATTTGAGGGCAAATTCTTCTCTCAATTACATCATTATGAATCCAAAGAAACCAATTTAAACCAATCAAGAATTGTGGTAGAGGTGACATTGTAAGCTGACCTTTGGCAATACTTGTCTTTGAATATTTGTGTAATTCACGGAAATCATCCCAGATTATCATGGTATTTCAGTTTATACCATAAGCAAGRAGAAAACTGTTGATGATACAAAAATGTCTGAGGTTACACAGATCATATCTACTTGAAGAATTAAAGTATATCACAGCATTCCTATAGTTTTCTTTTTTTCTGTTCACTTACTTGTTTTTGGACATCTGTGAAAACCTAATACTGCTTTTATTTTCAACAAGGAATTGGAGATCTGTACTAGTGTCAAAACACACCAAAAATCCCCCACAAAACATGATTAATGAAATGCCAAATCGTAGGTGATTAGATGCCTGCCAAAGGCTGCGTTCACTACAGACTCCACAGCCCTGCTGCAACGCTGGGTAGGATGACATCAAACCCACCACACTGTAGCTTCTCATTAATCACAGTGTGGATACTCTGCATCTTTCCTAGCACCCGTTTCCTAACCTAAAAAGGAACCTGCAGAAACAATCTGGTCTAAGGAGCAGGCCAAAGGCTTGTCTGGAGGAACACCAGTGGATGCTTCTTTTGCACTTAAGCAGTATTTAGCTTATTAYTAAGATTCATTGTTCTAACTTGGTAATTTATTGTATAATTTTAGGTAGTGATATAGCTGGATTTAAATTTTTCAATTAGCAGATAACACTTTCGAAATGCATTAGAATAAGCAAAGATACCATCTGTGTGTGTGGTTTTTTTTAATCAAACTATGGAATTTTAATTTCTRCCTGCTGCATAAGTATTATGCTTCCTCTCTGTGAAAACTTACGAAAATTGATCAGTTAGCACTGCAAAGTAGTCAGAGCATAAAAAGCATGTAAAATCTCATGCTGTATGGAGAGACTTTTTCCTATTACTTTTGGTTCCAKATTCAAAAAGTCGAAATTGCCTAATGAAAAACACTCCTATCTGGTGCACAATCCCTTTCCCTCAGGAGTGCAGTTACACAATTAAGTTAAATGAAACTTGGAGATAGATTTTCATTATGCGTAYGCTGTGTTTATTGTCATATTATATTTCTAATGTTGTTTGGAATCAGGCAAATTTAAACCACAAGACATATGGCATCTAGAACACTGAAATGGATGAAACTATTTTAATTGTTTTTTCTTTTTTTTTGCAGTAATTCTTGTCTATCACAGACATGGCACTGAATATAAATCTTTTAATAATTAAACATATGTCAAAATAACAGAACATTTGAGAGWGTGAAGCTTAAAAAAAGCCCACCCTTTCCTTGCTCCATGGTGCCGTGGCTGAGCAGGTAGTCCTGCATGCCTAACTGCCCAAAGGTAGGTCAATAGCTATGTTGAGCTAACAGTACATTTTGCCCTTTCATTCTGTATCAGAATATATTGTCAGAACAATTGCAAATGCTTTCACAACTAAGGTGCTGGAAATGCTTCAAGGTTACTTGTCTACATTACATGCAAATGTCTAATTGACCTAAGAAGTCTTTGTACTTCTTGCAGTAAAACATAAAAGGCTTATAAATCGAGAATTTATATCATCTCTTGCTTCTGTGAGATGATCATGAGTTTGATTAAGTATACACACTTACTAGACTGATTTCTTTTTTCTTTTTTTTTTTTTTTTTTKTCWTTGCCCTTGATCAGATGGAATGAGCAATGCAATGGCATTTTTGCACCTCCAATCAGCCTCAGCATCACAGTCCTACATCTCTCTCTTCTAACCAGGTTCCAATTTCCATTATGCTTAAGGRTTATTTTCTACCCTTATCTCAAGTTGGACTTAAAATAACCAACAGGTTCAAAATTTATGTGGCAGGAACAAATAAATGTGCAGAGAGCGTGGTAACAGAAGATCTCATTTTCTTGGACCACCACGTGAGTAGCCAGCAGGTCCCTGGCATTCTGGTTGCTGTGGCATAAGCCCGTACACGAGAGCAGAACTTAGTTTATAATCGTTTTAAAAGATTACTACCATCACTAAACAAAAATTCCCATGATAATAAAGCTTAAACTATGAGTAAGGACAAGCACAATTTTTCAAACACGGATGGTCAGTTACAAGATGTCAAATGGGAACTCAGACAATCATATGAATCAGATGTTTGTGGAAAGAGCCGACGCTCATTTGTGCTCATGCTGGCAGCATTTCCTGAAACGTGAACTAACAATGTAATAAATATGTCTGAGAATTTAAATTTGTGGTATAAATTTAAAGATAGCATGAAGCACCAAAGCATGCTAAAGRCTAAGCAGTTTTAAAACTTATGTTTACTTTTATTAATAAGTCTCCTCTCYTTTGAGAGGAGACAGGCATTCAAAATTACCCAACAACAGTTAGTGAAAGATAACCTAAAAGAGTTGGTTCTATGTTAATAATAAAAGTACCTAACAGAATTGGGAGGTACTAGTAGGAGTATAATAGCCTGAATTTCTTTTTTCTTTCATGTCATRCTCTTCCACTTCTGATAGCATTGTTATCACTGACAAAAAGATAATTCAAATCAAATCATAGTATTCAAGTGATTCTATACAAAAAAATGCTGAAAARTACATTTTCATTGTTATTCTGGCAGCTCATCTGACCTCCCCAATACAAGCATGACAAGCGGCCAGTCATAAAATAATCTAAACAAAACGTTACATAGSCTCATAGAATCAATTAAGAAATACCGCTACTCTGAAACATTTAAAGAGAATACAATGGGGCCTCTACAATAGTGCAACCTTTGCCTCTGTCTGTTAACATCACAGTTTACAAAGTTTCCATGGAGACCTTCTGCAAACATATGAATGTCCTTGTTGCATTAGATTCTGAACAGAAAATCCTTTGTGAAAATTCTGGAGGGCCACGGCCAGTGCCAACCTTCTAATGAAATAATGGCCCTCACTCTGCCCGACCCGGCCGACTCCTGACACACGCACTCACACGGCACAGCTGCTGCCATCATTTGTTTTTTCCTCAGCTGAGGGGGGGGTGCACATCCTAACTTTCAGATACTTCCTGCACCAAGAGCCAGTTTCGCCTCCAGTTAAACTGATGGCAGTTTCCAGTATTGGTCTCTCGGATACAACCCAACAGCTCTACAACTGTAGCGTTGACTTGGAAACTTGCAACAGGCTTTGAGTTGGGGCACAGGGGAATACATTTACATAATGAGTAGGCAATTAACCAAACTGGACGCAGCAATTCTTCGTTATTAGACATTTGCATAAAAACAAAAAGCATGCACTGAATTTTTAGGACGTGACAGGTATACAAGCCTAGAAGAGAAGTTAGTTTCATTACCTTGTTTTTTCTCGTAACAAAAACATCGACTGATCTGGATATTACTCAYGTACCAGATGTGCTCATTCCATAGCAATCGAGGCAGAAAAATTCTACCTAYGAAGGCAAGACATTTCAGGAGGATTGGTTTCTCTTCTGGTAGTTAAGGCAACGTGCCTGAGTGAAAGCTGAGGCAGTAAGAGACTTGTTTGAGCTTTACAATGGAGCAGCTAGTGTCACGTTGCATCTGAACGTCGTGCACAACCTGACTTTCCTCAAAATGCAAAGACTCTGCAATGTTAAGTATTTATTAATATTTAAATAAAAGTGCATCTAAAAGTGAATTAAAAGTGCACACTGGAAAGGGAGATGGCTGCAGAGGTTGCATTTGGAGAAAATCAAGTCTGCAGACTTCTAATCACGGGGTGAAAGTCTGTCGGACTTTCCGATACTAAGTAAAAATGGAAAGGTTGATACCTTCTTTAGTTGTAAGAGGACATCTATATTTTGATGAAACTATTTTGAATGCAATGACAAAAAACTAATAAAACAATAGTTTCCTGTTAAGAGTTTCAGAATGAAGGAGGATAAATTTTGTACTATGAAGAATGCTTTTACTTTGCCAATGCTCTTGATTTCCACRTTTATTTTTGTCTCTTTTACAACAGGAAGCTATGACAGGAAGTTCTGAAAGTTCACTCCACAACTACATTTCTGCTTAATATTGAAAAACAGTTTAGGCCTTTACACACTAACTACCAAATTAATTCTGAAGACTAGCCAATGTCTTCTTTTAGCATAGCATCGAGAACAAAGTAAATATTGGGTTAGTTGTAAYGCTTGTTGTTCTAATACTTTAATAGCCTATTGTTCACTTGTGGTTGCCTCAGCAAGATAAAACATCGAAAACCAGCATTTCCTGACAGGAAGTGAATTCCCATTGCGTGTCAGAGGATGTCAGCCAAGATCTCAGCTTCATCGGAGCACAAACCCTCTCTGCAGTTGTAGAATGACAGAAAAAACATCAAGATTTTTATTTGTATTAGTAAGTGATTTGTAGGAACATCTGCTCAACTGAAACTTTGGTGCAGTTTTCATGTTTCACCATTGAAATACTACATAAAAMAGGTCTGTTAAAAAACATATACGTATCTATTCCATTCCACGCATGCTTCCCATTACGATTATCATTACAGATTGCGTATCAGTACACATTTACAGTCCTATAGTTAAAATTAGGTTTATACCTGATCAAAGTTTGTTAAATTGTTCCCTGCCTTAAATTATAAAAATATTGAAAACGTAACAGCTCTAACTACCGAGCCGCAGTAACTCATCAGTGCAGGAAAGGCAGGGATAACCGCTGCGAGCTCAGGGCAGAGCCTCGCCGGCGGCTGGGGCTGCAGCGCTTGCCCAGAGGGGAGGCTGCGGGAACAGGGTTGTCCCACCGGAGCAGCGGTGGCTTGTGGGGGACCTCAGTCGCCCATGGGGAGCTCATCACGATGACGGACCAGRCTCTTCAATAGGGCACGGTGGGAGAACAAGAGACAAGGGGCTAAGCTGAAGCATGAGAAGCTCAGACCGGATACAAGGGAAAGGCGTCTCCGCATGCGGACAGCCAGGCGGCGGGACACGTYGCCCAGAGAGGCAGAAAAACATCCCTGGGCGTTTCTGAGACCCAGCTGGGAAAAGTCCTGAGCCACCTGACCTGGCCTCCCAGCTGGCACCTACTCTTTGAGCAGCAGGTTGGACTAGAGACCTCCTGAGGTCCCCTCCAACCTGAACTGCTCTGTGATCCTACGCTTTCCTTACTGACAGCACGCGTATTTGTATGACCAACACGTAACCTAGTGCTGAAGTATTCGCCGCGGTGGATATTATCTGTAACTGCTCAGATAGGAGAAAGGATACAACAGAGACACAAATTAATCCAACAATACGAGGGAATAYGGTAAGATGAAAAAGTCACTGATTTCATATTTTCACCGTGTGCTCTTGTCCAATCAAGAAGTGCATTCAACATAATTAACATCCCACTAACGAGACATCTGATTGCCCAGTGCAAAGTAGTAATGAACATAAGCTCTGTTTCTATCAAATCTACTAGAAAGATTAAGGGTCTCCTTTCCCATTGATATGAACACACGACTCTCGTTAGCCTTAATAAAAGTATGAAGGGCACATTCAATGAGAGAATCAATTCCCAAGATTGCATAATTAAATTGTGGCATGCTTAAAACATAGTACAGACTGCTAGAAGTTAATCTCTAACAAAACTGTAGTGACAGACCAAATTCTTTCATCATCTTCCTATTAATTTGTTACAGTTTTATTGTACCTAAGATCATCTTACTTGAGGCCAGAAAAAAAATATTCAGAAGAGCTCTTTCTCTTATGCCAAAATTAGGAAAAAGCAAATCATGTAGTGGAAAACTTAGCGAGGAGCTAGGCACTTTTAGRCTGAAAAATACAACTTCAAATACATACTCTCCAAAATTTTAATGCATTGCCCCTGCATGCTACTCTTGACACTACAACATGCAAATTCTTACTTTTGTAATGATACAAATCTGACAGGATGATAGGTTAAAGTTTATCTTTCAGGCTGCTTCCCCTRCATCAGTCAGAAAAGTCTAGTTACGTCAGCCTGCGTCGCTCTCGGGGCTCAGCGAGGCGAGGGAAGGCAGCAGAGTGCTCCAGTGTGGAAACAAYGCGAAACGCTAACGGCAGAACCGCGCAGCCACCTCTTCGGCTAAGCTTTATGAGCCCTCCCAAAACTCTGAGATTACCACTGTATATCGCAAAACTGCACTAGAGGAAAGGCCAAATTCCACAYTGAAAGCATGATTTGCCCTGCAGAAACTGGAAGCTTTTTTGTTTGTTTTTCTCCCCAGCCCACGTTGAACTATTTAAAAATGCTTGGGTGTTTTTTTTGTTTTGTTTTGTTTTTTTGACTCTGAAAATTAGTTTCAATAGGCAACTTTATTTTTTTGGTCACAGGTTTCTATCATAAGAATTAAGGAAATATTTGACATAATTTAAGACTTTCAATGCTCTTATAGTATACGCTAACAAAGGCTGCTTCATACGTCCGCCAGTAGTTTTAAAYGAGAGCAGCCTTCTCCAGTATCCCTTATTACAATGACGGTAGCACGTGGTAGAATATCTAGTTTGCTACTACTTACGCACACGATGAATGTCCATTTAAACACATACTCACAGAAGCTGACCTACTTTGATATCAAAGTCTAAGATACCAAACTACAGTGCAACAATTGCTACAACTGTGTGACCAGTACTGTGATATGTTTAAATGCATCTAGAATTAAATCCAAACTACCTATGCATTTATACTCAACTGTAAAAATCATACTTGTTTTGTWTGACTTTGTAGTTCAAAGTAAAGTCTCATAGGGTAGCACAACAAAACGTGGTACGAGATCACAGCAGGATCGGTTCCCTGCCCGAGCCAGGCATGCTCACGAAAGCCGCTAGCACATCCCGGGGAAACGAGAACCCAGCTCTGCRCAGTTGAAGTTCTGTTTGATTTAAACAGAAGCAGAATCAGATCACATACGCCTCAAATTGTAGCATATAGAACAGAGGAAAACACAGAGTAATTGATTTACAGATCACCCGGATACTAACTACACTGGAAAACAACATTCAAACACAAAAGTTGTAACTCACCAATCATGTCACTACACTGAAGATAAAATGACAAGTTTGAAATAGAAGACAATCAAACTTCAAGACAGAACTTTCTGCAGCATCTATCCCCAACTGCTCTGTCAAATACACAACAGCAATAGCACAAAGCATCTTTATGACAGGAATAAAAGGCTCTTTAAATGCTCCTTTTATTTTTTATTGAATGAACCCACTCTTACACAAAGTTCATGCACCGATGTCTCGAGCTTTAGTACTGCCAAATATGTATTTGATTAGTCAAGTCTTGTAAAGTACATGCAGAAAAATCTGAGATATTTTTTAATTGAATATAATTATTTAACATAGCAAGGCAGGTGGTTGATTAAGACACTGAATTTACTAGTATTTTGAAACATTTAGCAGTCAGTAAAATCCTTGCAAGATTAAAATCTTTTCAATAGTAAGTATTTCAAAAGTAACTGGCAGAATACTTCTCTGCTTAGTTTCAAGGTCACCGCCTAGCCAAAAAAAAAAAAAAAAAAATCAATAGAAGAGACAAAACCCACAAACTCCTCCCAACTGCAGTATTAATCATTTGCATGGTTTATGCAGAGTTGGGTGTTGCCACAGAATTTACARTCTCTACTAGCTATTTTTCTCTTCTATGGAAGCATATTGCACCATACCTCCCAATTGTTTTAAAAATACATATTTATGTACACAGACCTGCAGCTGAAACAAATCACATCAGATGTAGCAATTCTAAAGAAATCTTGTCCTAAATATTTTCAAGTTTATTCATGAGAGAAGGGTGGAGAAAGGAAATACTCTACCCTGACAACACAGTGAAGCTCTRTCTCCAGCAAAAGGGTGGAGAACAAAACCACAGCTACACTGAAGCTGCAAGATTCACAAACACTAACTCATTTACAGGTCTGCAAAGTAAATAATGTCACCAACCCGTCATGTAATCTATTGGAAAATGCAGCTGCAGACTCTCCGGACCACGACATTCATTGTAGGATAAAATTAAATTGCTCATCAACTATACCATTTCCTAGAAACCGAATTTTGCCACTTTTAGTCTCTCAGTCAGATAGGCACTAGATGAAAGTGAATTAGCAACGAAAGAACATCAACCCAGAGCAGAAACCAGTCCTTTTCTAAACTTAGTTTTTAGCAACTTTTTGCACTGCAGYGAAAATTGAAGAGTACTGTTTTCATATATTATTTAGTGCCTTGAAATGGACACAGATATGTTACTGGCCATGAATATAACTGCAGTTCTATCATTTCTTGAAGATTTACCTTTAAGATACATCACAGACAAACCTCAGAGTTAGATTCCTGATACTCAGACCTCTCTGTCAAAACACAAATTGACAAAAACACTTCCCACTAAAAACTCTCCAGAATGCTTTTACATTTTTGTTTTAAACATCTGCCCTTTGTTTTCCAAAACCCAGCCCCTCTTCCAAACAAGTAAGTAACCCAGTGTTGCACAGGAATTTTAATTGTTTCCATAACTTCTGTTACCTGCCAAAAAAGTACTTATTATGACATATACAGGACAGGGTGCCTATGATACAAGCACATTCAATATAAAATACAAATACACATGGCTTATGTAACAGTTAACTGTTGCACAACTGCAGAGACTTCAGAAGAGCCAGACGATGGTTTCTTTGAACCACTGATGAGGGTTTGTTGGAGCATTCTTGATCCTGCAGCTGAGATTTACCATCAAGTTACTTCAGCTCAACATCCCACCTGGCCCACGAACCAGGCTTGGAGTCTACTTGTGCCCTGTTAGCCAGGGCAAATGCAACTGAGGAGTGGAAAGCTCTTGCAGAAAGGCTGAACTAATGAGCAGTACGCTGTGTTGACCACAAGTTCAGTGCAGTCGCACAGACATCTATGAGAGTTTGGCTCACGTGAGGCACTGTGACCGAAACCCTGGCTCCTTTCAATAGCTGTGCAAGATCTTTTTCCAGATCTTGGTCTGTCAGCCTGTCCTCACCCTGCACAGTATTTCTTACCACAAATAATGTCCCTGGTTTCAGCGGGACCTTTGAAACGTTCATCTTGTGGTAGAAGTAATTACACAACACAAGCTGGTGGGGACATTTTCAGAATATCTGCACAACTTCACTTATTTGGCAATTAGGACTAGATCTAAAAAACTTTCTCTAGCGTTTATTTAAGCAAACAATCCATTCTATGTATCACATTATTTATAAAAGTATGCAAAATATGCCCTGGGATAGTTGAAGCTAGGCTGGCAGAAGTGCTTTTGCTACTGGAGCTTAGAGATGTTCTCCTGAGCAAATTACATGCCAGAATAAGCTTGCTAGCAGGGGAGGCCTACCAGTTTCCCTAAATGCAAAAGCTATTTAAAACTGTTTAAAAAAAAGAAAAAWATCTCTTGGGGACATACAGGGTTGATGCTAGCAAAATATTATCTTCAACAATAGATACTACATTTTTTCCACTGATTTTAAAAACAAAGACAGCATGCTGCAGTTTGACACCATTATGTTTACAGTCTATCTTTGACATTTTTTGATTTGTGATGGGTGGTTTGTTTTTGAATTGTTAAGGGTAAGGTGAAGCCTTGAGGCTGACACGCAACACTGTTGATAACATGCGCATTTTCCAACCCTGTGATAAATTTCCCATAACTGCTGGCTTGGAACATGATTGACTTTATGCAATTTGACTATTCAATATTTGAATACAGTAGCACCAGTCCACGTGAAATAACAGCTCCAAGGCTATAGATGAAAGATGAACAATTTCAGAACCGATTACTGATTTTCAGTGCTCAATTTAAAACTCCTTGAAGCAGCCAGTTTTCAGAAGACACTGAATCCTGCTTTCAGATAGTCTAATCTCCCTTAAAAGATACTTCAAGCTAGAAATTCAGCCAGAAGCATCTTTTGGAGGACACAGTAAGAGCTTCAATACTGCCATTAATAGCAGTGGTTGTCACAGCTTTAGACATGTTTTATTTAGTATGTAAACCCAAATAAATTTACATACTTCAGTAATTTTATAATCACTGCTGCTGAAAAGGTCTATGTTGTTTTCAAAGTCTAAAAAAACTTGCCTGTCACAGCTGCAAAGGAAATGACAAGAGAAGAAAAACATAGTCAGTATATATCAGCAATTAATTCCATCCACAACTGCCCAGCTGTTTGTGCATGGAAGAATCAGCCTGTTTCCTTTCAGGGCTTTTGCCACTGAAAACTGATACCGCACTTTCAGAGACGCAAGCTGTTTGTAACACGTTAGGAATGTGCACTAGATCACACAAAGCTGAAGAAGAAATGAAATCCAGACCTGACTGACTTTGCAGTCTGCCAGCATGCTGTATGTATCTACATTACGAGGATAAAGTTATCTGAGGGAGTGGGAGACAAGCRGGAGGGGACAGGAATGGCGAACTGCCAGCAGAGTCAGATTAAGTGTGTTGAATGGACACTATTGTCATTTACTGGCAACGGCGAGGTGTGACATTCTCAGAAATCCACATGTCCGTGGCATGTTAACTCTGCCAAGATATTTTTATTTCAGCTGCTTGCCAGACAGGTAGATTTGTGGACATTTCAGAAGAGTTGTTACTTTTACTTTTGAGTAGTACTTGCACAGCGGAACTGCTGGAGACTTGGCTCCACCTGTATGCTTAGCTAGAGTAAAAGATTTCAGCCATAACAACGCTTGCAGTCCTGAAATGCTAGCGCTTAAGGCAGAAGAATTGAAGAATTTAGCCTCTAGAGTGAGCCTTTCCTATAATTCCCCCCCCACACACACACACCCTCAATTTCAGGAAAGGCACAGAACAAATAAAAAGAGGATGCTGTCTGTAACACCTAGAAACCCCCACTGTTCCCAAGCACCCGGAAGTTTCATCCCACTCTGGAATGAATTCACCAGACAACATGCACAGCTTATCTTTTTCCTTTCTAACATATTGGGGGGGAAAAAAAACAAAAAGTAAAACAAAACAAAACCACCACCTTTTTCCTCCCTTAACCCAAATCAACCCCCATTCGGGAACTCTAAGTTATCTCTATGGATTCCTTATTGCTGGGTAAAACCAGACACAACAGACTCTTACTCTCTATTGCTGGCATTTATCCTTCAGCTCCAGCAATATCAGTAGAAAAAGCGCTCCTTTGATCTTCAGTAATGGCAGGTCACTTTTTGACTTGCTGGATCAATGAACAAGAAGGAACAACTCAACCTGTGTTGCACAGGCCTTTGGAAGAATGATCAGGATAAGGTAATATTAGTAAGAAAACATTTGTGTTTGACAAGTTTGAAGAGCAATACCTAAAGTAAAAAGTAACTATCGAAGGGCCACCTCTCTTCACAAAAAGGCATGATGAAGTACCATCTTGCATATATTCAATAAAATGGGTTTACTAGAACTATAGGCACCAGTAGATCAGTGCACCAGTGGGGAGAGGAAAAAAACTGCAGAAATAAAGATTGCGATATTACATCCATATCCGATGAAACAAACATGAGAAAATGTTCTTTAGCAAGTAAAATTCAGTATGTAAACACCACCTTTTTAAGTATGTCCTATGTTTCCAGAAGCTTGGTATCATCTCTGGAACTCCTACAGAAGTATGCAACCTCTTCAGCAGGAAACACCAGAAGTAGAGAACTTTTGCTGCTCAATGTTCTTGGGCAATTCCACTGGGGGATGATTCCTGCCTTGTTTATCACCTGCCTCACCAAAATTAGAGCTTCTCGTACACTACACACCTACAAGAAAAAGTTTCTCTAAATGATCAATCCAGATTTACACCGGGGGATGGAAGGGAAGGATAACGAAGGAGGYAGAAGCAGGATCACACAACATTTGGACAGATCAAGCCCAGGAGCTCTAGGGCACCTACCCCAACTTACCAAACCTGTTAATTGCCTTTACAGAGAAAACACTTAAACCAAAACACACACACAAGCAAATGCCAAAATATAGACAACTCCCCTCAAACACTTCACTTGTCATAAACATTAAGCAATAGAAGATAAAATTCTTTATTAAAAAAATTTTTTTTTTCCTCTAAACATCCCACAGGATTAAAGACTTTTAGACCTATTATCTCAGACTTGAAGGTATTCCAGCAAACTAGGGGATGCTGACAGTATCGTAGCTGTCTCTTGAGAAACCCATGGCTGAAAAAATGACTCTAAACTCACCTGTACTTATTAGAATGTTTATCAATACAATATTAACCTATTTCAAAATTGTTCCTCAAGCTCAGTTAACAGTAATATTTTRATAGAATACCACGTAAATACTGATGTGGGTTAAAAGTGACAACAGAGCCAACATCACTAACCCCGTGAAACCCCTCTGGGCATTATGAACAGAAACACTCTAGAGAATCTTCAAGGCATACACGTGCTGGCTGGCTAACCAAACGCGACTGTTAGCACACTACTCTTTTCCTTTTTTCTTCTACAGAGCATCATTCGTTCTTGTGCAGCAAACCTATCCAGGATCTTAAAAGCACACAAACCCCTTCTGTTATCTCAGAAGTAAACACCACAATGTTTTTGCTCTTAAGGCTTTAGAATTTAAATTCAGGCACAACGTTTCAAGCTGAAGATAAAGCAACTAAGACGGAAAGTCCGATGCAGAGTGCTTCAAACCTGGGTACCACTTCTGTCCCAAAACAGATACAAGCGTGATTGCATAGGAGGGGGTTACACTGGTGCATAGTTCTCACATAGATTTTCTAAACCCATTCAGCATTCTTTTTTTCTTTTATTAGAATTATTTACTGTGTAGTTAATCTGTATTCTTCACATTCAGCCATAGCATAAGCAAATGGTACTAATGACTGGGCAGCACAGAYAGTGCTGGAGTAACAGAAATACAGAAGCTGCCCAATAGCGCCTAGAAATACTTACGCTGGGTAATGGAAAAGGATAAAAARCTCTCACTTGACCTTGCAGGAGGGTTTTAGTGGGCAAATAACCATAGTTTCTATTTTATCAGTAAATAATCTATGAAATATTGCAGACAATTTAGATTYGATAGAGGCGGAAATCTGGCACAAAGCTGCCCAAGGATTAGAGTTCCCAATCTGAAAGGGAAATTCTTCGGTACTAAAGAAATAAAATTCTCATTCATCTTTCATATTATGTATAACCTATATAAAATTAACATTTTAATTTTCAACCCTATCTTCTAGAGTGGGATTCATTTTGTCTAACTTTAGATTTTTAAAAAACATTTGAATTCATTGCATAGCCTAGTTGAAGAGTTGCCTTAGGTTGAAGGAATCATTTTCTAGGCTTCATCATCTGCATTGACTACACTTAAAGATTATTATGGAAGTACATAATTCACAAGTAGACATCCATATTGAAAACATTTAAAGTTACACAAGATGCATGTGGCTCTAACACACTAGACAGGTACATGCAAGGCCGAGGAAATACTTGGCACAAACAGGTCACTAAGTACTAAAGAAGAAAAATRAAGATAGTGGATTTAAAAACAAGAATTAACTCATTAAATTCTTACAATTCACACAGCACCAGAGCTGTATATGTTTGCATGCATTTTTCCATGCAGCTCACTAATTTCAGAGGTAAAGAGGTCTGTCATATTGACCCAATCTGACCTACATAAGGCTGCCATATAACATACACAGTAATTTTTGCATTTGGAGACGAGACAGTGTGAAGTGAATTCACAGCAGCTACCAAGTAAATAGAAAGATCTGGCAACAGCAGTGTGACTGCAGACACACAGCTAGAATATGCGGTGAGAGTGTGTCACCAGGCAAACAGGCTTTCAGAACACCGAGCTCAGCAGCTAGCAATGTAAGAAATATTAAGTGAAAAATACATATATGCTTGAACGTAAAGTATAAAGCAAAAAATTATCAACATTCAGGGAAGGGAGTGGGAGGAAAGGTGAGGACAGGAGAGGATTTGTGATAATACAGGTGTATTTGATTGGGAAAAATTATTTCCATGGAGATTACTATAAAGCAAACAAAGTTTAAAAGGAAATGGTGGTTAACCAGTTCCCTAAAATATTTTTCAAGCAACTATAATATATAATGCCTCTCTTCCCCCTCAGTAAATGCTTGAAAATTAATGTACACTTCAAAGACTTCAAATTTTCTATATTTTATTACTGCTATCATGAAAAGATAAATTGAGCTGAAGACTTAGCAACTATGTTACAGAATTCACACACACTTCTGGGCCTCACCACAGTATTAAATATTTATATTTCAATGTTACTTTGACAYGTAAATAAGCAAAGGACTCTTTTATATGAAAAATCTTTTAATAGTCCATGTTGAAAATTTAGTTAAAAAAAAAAAATCATCCCAAATCCATCAGCCTACTACAACTATGTTTCATCATACTCATTGAAATACCAAAGTTACAGCTGATTTGAAATCTGTTTTGGTCAAACTTAATTTATACTCAGTGCCTTGATACACAACTCAATCTTTTCTGTCCAAGTTGGCAAGATCAATGGAAAACACGCAACGTTATAAATTACGGCAAAGATGAAAGAATTTTTGAATACTTCCCTAAAGCATGCCAGTTTATCAGCATCCATCTACAAACAGGCATTTTCTTTCACGTGACAAAATTTATGGAAAATAACAAGGTCAAGCTTGATAGTATACGTCTTAAAAAAAATAGCATGAATTTATCTACAGTATTTCCCCAAAGCTAGAAGGATAAACTTGATCAAAGAAAACATTTCAGTGGAAGTAACTTGACTCTTCTGAACCCTTTCCCCATTTTGCAATCACAAACCCACAAAACYAGTATGCAGCTGAAAGAAGTAGGAGAGGGCCTTTCATCCGGTCTAGCATATCTGTTTTATTTCAAAACCATCTCACCATCACTAAGGGATTAAACTTTATACAGATTGATGCTACATATACAGAGGATTTTCTCAGTTACTTAACTTTTTAAATATCTTCAGGTCATCAGCAACTTCATGTAGTCAGTGACACGCCAAATCTTCCCACCTAGGAAGGGAAGTAGCTGAAAAAAAAGCTTGAAACACACAGCCCTATGGCTTTGTACAACTGTTCACTCTTTCAAAGGAGCAGCTATTGAAACAAATGCATCAAACAGCTCTTGCTTTTAATCAGATATTTTTCTCTTTTGCACAAAATGTGACCTTCACAAAATGCCTATATTCTCTCTCAAGCCACACATTAATACACACATGATGARTTAGCGGGGAAAAAACCCTGATATTCCATTCTAATACAGACTTTTAAGACTGAAGAAACTTGTATTAGATCTCTGCACAACGTTAGACATTTTAAAGAGGCTGTACATAGGGAAGAACTTGGATGAAGCCAAAATTAGTCCAAAAACTCTCCTTCCTGAACACTGCTGCTAGAAGGAAGACACTATACCTTATCCACTTTGTGTCCTCTTACCAGTAATGGAGCATCACAGACTTGGATTTCATACTTGTCTACTTATTAACCACCCTACCTTCACCACTAAATGAGTTTCTACTTGCATTTTGCAGTCAGAATTTGACCAAAACAAACAACAACAAAAAAACACATCTAAAGCAATATAGGTCTGTAGGCACGGATTTGACCACACACTGGAAATTTTTTGCGCTTGAGGCAATACAGTTTATTTCAGTCCACTATTTCTTATGAGCTATTTGTTTACTGACATCAATCTATTTAACAAAGAAAAAAAACGTTAGGCTGCAGCACTGCACAGTGCTTCTGGTTTTTAAATAAGTATATCTGCCATAAAGTTACATGATTAGAGAACAAAGATGATCGCTTTTTTTTATATATTTTATACCACTAGCAGTTTCAATTCTGCAAGTTGAAAGGGAAGAAAAGAGACCCAACTAACCRCATGTCCACCATACAGCTAAATACCACATACATGCAATGTACATGCTCRCTTTTCCCAAATCATATGATAAATGATATAAGCCCACCCGTTTACCAGTTCTGTGGTTTTCATCGGTTTTAATAACACCTACCAGCTTTCCTGTACAGGCTTCGTCTGCAGTCCCCTGACCACTTCTGGGATGCTTCYGATCTACTCAAATCCTGTTTGCCAACTCTCACGCCTCTAACCCTCAGGTACCCCTAAGTAACAGGGAGCAGTTGACAGATCAGCATTTTCACCTAGCTTGCGGAAGCTATCTCGACCATCACTAAAGCTACCACTGACAAAACAGAGAGTGGTCCCAGAACCACATTCACTAAAGTACTGAGAACGACTGATATTTTCTGAAAGTACTTGCTTTTACAAGTCTGAGACACGTACGAACAGGTTTCCTCTTCYGAAAACAAGCATGAAATTACCTCCTTTTATACCTTTCAAATATCATGTTAGTGCTCCAAATATCAGATGATTTGTCCAACATATTATAACCAGGGTGGTTAAAGTCATTAATAATACTTCTAACCATGCCATTCATAAAGACTGCATATCTTTCTCCACGTTTAGGTGTCGGCAGCAAGCTATAGCTGCCCCAGCTGACCACCGTGAAGAACTCCTGAATGCATGCAAAGTGGCCAGTGAACCGGGCTCAGGCTTACTCTCCGTTAGACATCTCTTCCCCTACCCCTTTCCACCCACACTCTTGTCAGYGCAAAGACTGTGCAACACAAAACACCTTCTGTAGCACTCCATGCTGATAAAAAGCAAAACAGAGACGATACTCTGTTAACTGTCTCCGAAGGTAAGTCCTAAAGGAAGTTCCCTTACGGGAACCCCAGCTGTAAATGACCTGACTGACATTATTTTAACAGGATGTGACAAGACATATAACTAAACCAAACGTTAAAAAGTAGTTCCACATTGAGTAAAGTTAAACACAAAGTCTTCTTTATGAGAATCATTGCTCATTCAGACAAAAATTAAAATTCATCTGTGAAGAAATATATCCATCTTCWGAGCAGAAATGCAAAAAGCTGTCTGCTTATTAAACTGACTTTTTAAGTATCAACATTTGGTAAGGCGGCCATCATTACTAAAAACAGCTCTATGTGTGAAGGAAAAAAAAATATCCTAAAAGCATGCTGTTGCTGAAAAGATTAGATCAGTATTTAGCAGAGGAGAGTTTTAAGGCTTATCCCTACTTTGGAAAAAGTTCAATTTTTAAAYAGTTATTCTTCATTCACAACACTCAGCCTAAAAATGAACATAGCCAAACCAGAGAGATTTTTTTTTAAAAAAAACACTCCACCATAAAGTAACCTGACACATATTTAGTTACATTTATTTTTTAGGTTCACAAAGCTATGGTATTTTTGACAAATCAAAACAGAAGAATAACTCCTGAATGAAGGAACAATTTTAAAATCAGTACAACGYGGTAGAGATAAGGTTACATATTTGATTCAATTTAGTTAATAGTTGTTAATAATTTTAGAGAATGCTAGCAAAATGGAGTAATTATGCCTTTGGGAAGGAACATTTAAACTAAGTCCTTTTTGTTTTCCTACCGTTACGAGTCCATTGATTTAACAAATGCCAGTTCAGAAATCGGAATCAGTATTAATTCCAGCATTGTACAGAAAGAGCTGAAATTTTGATCAGCACGTCACAAACAGCCGAATAACTGTATCAGCCTCTGGACTCCCAAGAGCTGGTCTTCATTAATCCACAACCTCCACACTCTGCACTRCTAGCTTTTAAAAGACTGCTAGCATCAACTGAAGCAGCTGAACATCGACAAGCTTTCTGCACGGTGAAAATCCTGAACGCCACCCCCTTTCTCCTCCTCTAGTCAGCAACGTTTCCTCCCTTAGAATTCCTGCTTGAAATAACAGCCACGCTTTTCTGACCCCAAGTGCAATCAGAAACTTTACATTAACATTGACTYCTTCCTTCTCCTGCCTAGCATGGAGCTGCTTTATCACACAGCCCAAGGAATCTGACAGGGAAAGYGATATAGAAATTTATCTGCTGCCAGAAAACTGCTTCCATGATAGGGGCATAGGAAGGAATGGGAAAGCAGCAAAAAGCAATCTAACACTCTTCAACACTTTCCAGACACTGGCAGGAGGGGGCAGGGGAAAAAACAACATAAATAAATAAATAAATAAATAAAAATCAATGATTCAGGATTTTCACACAATGAACAGAAATGCCTTCCACAGATGCACTGGCTGGAAAAGTCTGAACATCCTACACCCAAAACCGCAATGGAAAATTTTTATCTTCAGAAGTTCTTCGTAAACATTAGAATAGAAATGTATTTGAAAAAAATATATGGATCTTAGCTTCAAATAGTCTACTAACTCTTCAAAAAGCAGTAGGAATTTGGATAAGCCTTCCCTACTACTATGGATCACAAAAGCAGCAACAATTCTAGGAGGATCCTAGGAAGATAGTTTTTCTGCTTTATTTTAAAAGCTTCCTCATCTTCCACCACTCGTTCTGCCCTTACAGCTTTGCCCCCGTGAGAGAAGCGGTGCGAGTGATAAGGCTTAGTCTGATCGTTCCAGAGAACCTTTGCTTTCCGCTCCCTTGAGATAAAGCAATTGTCAACTTGGTGCTTAAGATATGAAGAACCATTACTTTGTAATGGGAATCTATACAGAAAATGCTGTTTTTCAAAGAAAACCCTTTCATATGCTACACACAGCAGGTGCTTTTTTTAGAAGAAAGGCAGCAACTACAAACAAGATAGGCTTTTTTTTTTTTTAAAAAAAGTCCTCTTTGATTACCTTGGTTTGCACAATACATGTCCTGCATTGGATTTCATTTGTTTATGAATATCTGGGCATTGCTCCAACGCTTTGATGCGACTGATCACAGCAAAAAGTTCACTTCAGCATACGAGTATTACCACCAGCAGAGAAAGCTGGACTGGTGGAGGAGATGCCTATAAAGCGTAAATGTACAGTGCACATTTTCCTGTACGCTACGGGACATGGTTGTGACCGGTCAAGCAAATAGCAGCTGAATTCCAAAACGGTTCTTCATCTGAAAAGGAAAGACATCTAACAGATGAAGTCCTCCATTTCCAGAAAAGTACATAAAAATACAATTGTCTTCACACTATATGTAGATGTTTTTTTTTTCCTTCCTCAACACTAAGTGAGGAAAAAATGCATCAACACAGTGAAAATACAGGAAAAAAACCCTGCTATCTGCAAATTCAAATCTTTAGTGAGCAGATTAAGTCAAAGACCCACACTCTTCTGTATTGTAACTTTTCATGTTAAGAAACAAACAAACAAAAAAACAAACAAACAAAAAAACTCTCCTACTTCAAACTGATTCACTGCAGAGAATTAGACATTAGATTTCCATGTTATTTTATGGAATGTGCATGACCTCAATTGTGGTTTTAATTTTATGTTTGTTAACAGCCTGCATGACTAACTTCTCTTCATGAATACTGATGGGAAAGACATTTAAGGCAGGGATACAGCTGCATCTCATACTCTGCTTTGCACTCAGGCAGAAACGACAGAGGCACACCTGCACAACTAAAATGACCGACTAAAAAACCTGGCTAAAACACAAGAGCTTATTGGGTGTATGGCGCCAACAGCTTGCTGGGGCACTCAMGTCATCTTCAGCAGCAGAGTCCTGGGCCTCCTCAATCCTAAAGAAGGCGCTGGGTTGGAAACGGATGCAAGGAAGAACATACACAYAAACATGAAACAAGTGTATCTAGGAATAAGCACCTATTAAACAGCTTCCATTGCTCAAGTGTGGGACAGGGTGCACTTAAATCTGTTTTGAGTCAATATTAATCAGAATTCAACCTTATTGATCTGGAAGGGCAAGGGCTGGTAGAAAAAGAGATCTAAACTATATCTAAAGAGATGGTAGAAAGAAGGATGTGTTGAAAGAGGTGTTGAGAGAGGAGGGAAAAAAAAGGGCACTCAAGAGCATGCTTAAAGTAATACCATAAACAACATCTAGTCTCTGCTTAGGTTCAGGAAGCATAGGGGCCCAATAGCACAAGCACTACAGCAGCCTWGTCAGAAGCATGACCTTTGCCAGCACTAGTACAGCCATTCTTCCCAAMAGATATGCTCTGGTTATCATTTTTGTGAAGAACTTTAGGGTAGAGACAAAAACAATTGGTTAACTCTGACATTGGTAATATGTAAAATAATTTGGCTAATTTGGTAACAGTTCTAATCTAGCATACACTAATCTTTTCCTCAGTACTGAGTACCAACACCAAAACCTAGAAACATGCTTCATATTATGAGAACGCTAATGAGACATTGCATACTACTCTTAAAAACATAAAATTCAAGTTTACAAACTGCTAGAATCCCAAAGCAGAGGTTTGAGACTGTTTTGGAAAAAGGCTCCAACAGTTCCTGCACTACTATAACAACAACTACTCAAGGTCAGAGCTCTCCTTATATGAACCACATGGGAGAGGAAAACTGATTGGAAATGGGGCTAGCCAGTTAATTTTTAACACTGAATTTTATTTAACCAGGTTAAACAGCTGTGGATAATGCCATCTGCCTGTCTATATTTTAGAACAGGTTTTTTGGGTGAGGGTCTTGCGGGGGCTGGGGTGGGCAGGCTCCGACYAAAAAGCCCCCCACAATTTAGGTGAGAAATTTGAACATGGATTTAGATTAATCTTACATCTTACTATATTTTTCTACCCTTTGCTTGTAGTCTGTTCCTCAAACAGAGCAGGCAATAAGGATGTTGTTTTATCATGCTCCCCTACCTTTATACTGTGAAGCACCCAACTGGAGTTATTAAATAAGCTCATAAAACCCCCAGGTTACACTTGTCTTCATTGGCAGCTTTGCCTTTCAAGTGCGTTCTACTCCTATTAGRAGAATCAGAAGCCTTCCTCAGGCATTACTGTCTCTCAAGATCAAGGAGGATCAAACTCCAACTACACTTTATGGAAAACTTCTTTCAGTTCATACCTTTTTCAAACTGTATGGTCAGTTTAAACAATTGAATGAGACAGTGTATTTTTAAAACCTGAAACTATATGCGAGCCTGGAATCCAAATACAGGAATTCTTTCTTTTGGGCACTCCTGAAATAAATGCTCCAAACACTGAAAATCCATCAGTATTAAAAAAAAGAAATTAAAGCTTAAACAGCATAAGGTAAATTATGAATAAAGAGTCTCTTCTCACAAGAAAAAATTAAAAACCAAAACCCATTTGTTCTCAATATGCAYGTAGCAAAAAGATAGGTGTGAATTCTGCTTCAGACAAAAGAGAATCAAGACACTTGGTATATATTAAGCAAAAAAAAGTTATTGCAAAGAAAGAATAATCTTATATGTTCTTCTAAATCTTACGCTTAACAGCAGTTTCTTAAATGGCTGGGAAAGTTTGCAGTTGGGAGCCAGCCACATGTTATTTATCAATGCTTCAAATGCAGGGTGAGCAAGAGAGGCCAAGTCTGGTTCCCTTTGCAATAGGGAAAATCTCTTTTGAAGTCTTTTTGAGGGACTGACAGGGGAGAAAGTGTCAGGAAAAGGATCTGACAGGTTCTGCACAGTCAGGGGCACGAAAATGTTTGGAGTAAAATCTCTTGTCTAAATTGGGCAAAGAGATAGAAACCTCTCCTTCCACTGGAGGAACCACATGAAAGGTTTGAGACTCACTTGTATCTTTTTTTTCCAGCTATGCATGAATTCTTCTTTATGCTTCTCATCTTACCAGGAGTCTGTTCAGGGAGAGGTCAGTTCAATGCTGAAGTGAGAGGAGCATGCGTTAGGGCTTCACGTACAGCAAACAGTCTCCTAAGTTCCCAGGAAAATGACTTGCATTTCAGACAGCTCAAGTATTACAGAAAGCCTGAATTGAAAGGTGGAAGAGGCTGCATGAATGATCTTAAGTAAAGTCAGATAGCTATGTAATCGCTCCGCTTCTTGAAATGAAAAGCATTATTAATGAATCACTTGATATTGCTGTTTTACTGTGGGACATAATGTCTTTCCCGTATTTCTACGCAAACAACAGCCTGAGAAGTTTTATATTGCCTGCAATTTAAGCACAGGTATCCACTAGCAGGTCAATAAACTAGACACATTTTTATTAGCACTGAAGTTTTGTTGTTTTTCACTTCCCACAATCTGGAGACACCATTTAAAAGGAAAACATTCATTTCTTTCCTCAGTCACAAAGATAGAACAAAGATTTGATATAACCAGTCTCTAAAAACTGTAGAACTTCCATATATTCTTATCCATATCAAACTGTTTTTGTATGCGTTGCACGAACAACCTACAGTTCTAAAATATGCAGATTTAGTATAAACTTCTCCACAATGCAGAAAGCGCCAGAGCTCACTATACCACTCATAAGTAACAATTTCATATATCCGTGGTGAAAGAAGACAGCTTAGTATCTCAGCATTCAATTTAAAGTGTACATAAATATGTAGTTTTTAAATAAAAGCTTACTATCAGTTTTATCTTTTTATAAGTGATAATGTTTTGACTCCTTCCTTGTTTCTGAGTCACAGAATTGTGTTTGCAAGGTATGCGTAGTGTTCTACAGGTAGAAGACAGGCTATTGAAAAGAGCTTCTATTCTAACTTAAAATAAATAAAATCAACAGGCACAGATGATTTTGTCTAAATCTTTCCTTCCAAGCAAGTTTCTTCTTTATGTCTCTGATTATTTTATTTGGGAAGACTGAATTAAAACAAAGAACCCCCCACCTCAAACTAGCACCAGAGCAGATGCGTTATCAATCAACAACAGCCCAGCAAATACAGGATACAATTTTAATGAGTTAGAAAAAATTTGCAAAAAATTACACAGAAACGGGGAGTAAGAAAAAAAACTGAAAAGGGTTCAAAAGACTAGAATGCTAACAAAATCTGATAAAGAGGGTTGTTTTAAAATAGTCTTACCATCATTAAGATATCAGCCACTAAAACTTGAGTCATAAAATTTTTTGTCTTATCTTAATCAAGGATGGGAAAATTGTAGAAAATACCCATATCAAAATATGATAGATAAGAGAACAGGCACTAAAAATCTTTAAAGCACTGCAAGAACATTTACTGCCAACTAAGACCACAATATAACATATCCTACATATACACCAGAGTAACACTTACTAGTCAAGACGATATGAAAACTTAATAGTTCTGTACTTATAAAATAGAGGCTACTATGTAGGTTTTCATGTCTTCAGACTTCTCCTTTTGCATCTTTAGGAATCTTGAACATAATGGTATGTGATATGCTGAACTGTAACTTATAACAAACATCAAAACCACAAGCAATAGATTCATTAATGTTTGATGATACTTATTGTCAATTAGTTAGTGAACCCATTTGTAGACATACGTAATAGTCACCTCAGTGTGGCTAGAATTTGAAGAATATCTTGATATCCTTACACATACAAAGTTTCATATTTACAGCAAACATTATTCAATATTGTTCAGATTCTTGCATACAATCCAAAGCTGATGTGCAATTTCTTCCCACAACAGTATTTCTTTACATAACGTGAAAGAGATTAAAAAGCACAAACACATATATATGTTAATAAAACCACTTTGAAGTGGCARCTTGCTAATTCCCCACCCTGTCCTCCCCTCACCCTCATTAAAATAATTACACTAAGCAATGAGCAAGAACATAACTAAGAATCCAAATAAYAAAATGTTTGGGTACCTTGATTTTTTCCACAGCTCTCTGTGCTCCGCTAATGCAGCTGACCTGTAATGTAGAAGAAAGAGGTCACTGACTCCTAGTAAGCTTTTCAATATTGCTGTAATATACTGTACACTTAAAACTTAAGGAAGCATTAAGATGATCCACAAAAAGTTTCTCAAACTTTTTTCATAATAGCTCATTGAATTACGTTTTATTTTGACAACATATAAAACATTCTACATATAAATAATCTCAAAGTGAAGCCTAATTTAAGAGCCCGTTGATGAACGCCTGGCTTGGAAAGAAGTCATTTTGCCTAATTCACACCRGGTTATGGACCAGAGAGTAAAATGCAGCCTACCAGCTGAATTCTCCTGATGGCAGAAAATAATAAATGCAACCCACAATTCCTCTTCTAGCCCAGCAAAAGTGAGAGTTTAAAATAGCCCATCAACTGCCAAACTCCTGAGAAAGCAGACTATGATTAGGGAGGGGAATAAAAGAGAGGAACACAATACATTGCTCTGAAGTCTGGCGGCTTCGTAACGGCTCGCGTACAAAGTTCATAAGGAAACAACGGTCTTCTCCGGCCCTTGCAGAGAACCGAACAGCAGCGAGTTTTCCTCTTGCTCCATCCTTAATCATGAAAGTCAACTGACTAAATAAAATAGCACAACTGTGTGCTTCTATATTCTTTTGTATTATTGTACTGCAAATGCATCCCTGGGCTCTGCTACCTGTGCTGGCTATCTCATTAGTACACTACTAAAGCCTGGATTATTTAATGCTAAGTTTCAACCCTAAAGAATGAGTTTCTGGAAAAAAAAAACAACATGCACCATAAATAAGCAGAATTACAGAAAATTAATTTAAAATACACTACTGTTGCAAGATACTCCAAAATAAAAACAAAAACCACCAAAAGAGCCACGCTTGAAATAAAAAAACTATTATTACACATGTACTCAAATAGTGCATTTTCCCAGAATTGCTTTGTTTAAAAAGGAAAAAAAAGTCTTTTTCTCACTCACTTGAAAAATAATAGATTTTTCCATACGCTTATATTTAGGAATGAACAATGTATTCAGCATTAATACAAGTAAACAGGCACAGACCTATTTCATCTACCYTCAGGTCTGACGGGAATAAAAATTTAAGAGTGACAGAATCATAGCTTAGCTAGGTGCTCYTCTTTGTGGAATTAGGGCATATTTGCCCATTTTTATCTCCTGTCAACTGCTCCCAGGAAGAGTCTGCAAAACCATAGCAGCRACTAGAAAAAGAGACTGGAGAAAGAAGTGGAAGTATACTGGCATCAGAATGTCCTGTTTAAAGTAGAAGCACTCCATAATTTAAGTAACGTAAGCACTTTAATATGACTGTTCATTCTTGGCCTGAGCACAGTTTATCTTTCATCTACTTCACACTACTGGAGATAACAGAACGCTATTTCTATGGAAAGTTCCTTATATGTTATTTTAAGTGCAGCCTTCATCCACAATAAGAGATCTCCTCTTACGCACTAGCCGCTACTGTTTTTAGAGAGCTTCTACAGAGCACTATCAGATCCAAAAATTTAATATTCTCCTTAACAGCCCCATGACTGGCAAAATTTCCTAATTACAATGTCTGACAGAACRCAGAAGCCTGGGTTTATCAGGATGTCGACCACTGTTTTAGTCTTCCCCACCACTCATTACTGCCATAGAGCAGCACGGTACCACTCATTTTGGCTGGGTTACGCTTGCTCCATGCAAGCATGGGGTACATGGACAGCACCCAGCAACGAGCCCTGGATGAGCCAAAGCCTCCAGAGCTGATGGCCAAAAGAGGTCACAACAGAACCAGCTGAAGGCAGGAATCTTAGGGCAAAGAAAACATATGATGCACTTTTGAGCAGATTTTTTTTTGCTGCCACTAGCTTTTCACTCTACTCCCGCTTTCCTCTTCTCCTTCTCAGAGTCACTCCACATACTTTCACAATATCTTCTTCCCTCCCCAAATTTAAAATTCCTATCATCAAAAAAATGCTTCCACAATTGCAAAGCTACCATGAGATCTAGTGCCATGCCACAATTCATTCTGCTTACCTAGAAGGTATCTTTTCATCCCTTTCTATTCAGCCCTTAGGGAYTGGATAGAAATTCTTTGAGTAGGAACCAACCAACAGCTGTGTTGTGCTTAGCATGTTTAGGCCATACTCTTAGTCTTTAGTCTGTATAGCGAACATTAAATGACTCTATGGCCAAAAGTAAAGTTATACATCCAGTAACAAAGAATGCAGACAATATTTTGAGTAGGGAAAAAAGTAAATCTGAAAAGGATTTAACAGTCACATAGTAAACAAACAACCCAAAGCCAACTCTCAACTTGAAGAAAATAACAAATTCTTGGAGGAATGAACTAGGAAGGGAGATGGATTTTAATTCAAGATATGTCATCAGTCAGACCAATACAGAATATGAGCAGCTTCACAAAATTGGAATACATCTGAATTAATGCATACGTTAGAAGTTACACATATTATACAAATCCTAACAGTATATTGAAAATGCAAGTACAAATTAAATGATAAGAAAGAGTTTTATCCAAAGGAAGAAAGGCTTTTTGTGTTGAAGATATCATTTTTCTTTTTGAGAATCATTAAAATGCATAACCATTTTGTTACCTGAGCGCTCTTCTCCCCCAACTCAGTGAAACAATGTTTTAGAGCTGCATCTAGAAACTATTAACAACCATAATGATATATAGCCAAGGAATTGATGGGATATCCCAAAAAAACCACCTCTGTAATGAAAACAGTGTTTAACTACTACAACCAGAACGGTTGGTCAGTACAGTTTAGAAACCTACGCTTCTGGTTTGATCCGAACCTTGAGTATAGAAAGAAAAACTTTAGTAAACATTAAAAAGAATTCTGAACTCCTAAGTGAAGAGCTAGCAACTATTTTTTTTTTTTTTTTTTAATAAACAAAACCATCAAAAGATTGTGCAACTCTAAGAAAACCCTTAAGGAAACAATTGGGAATTTTTCATAACATGGTATTTCCTTATACCACTGACCACAGGAATGCAAACACTTCCACCAAAAAGAGATTTCTTCATTGGAAACAACTGACAATCTAACCATGTTTCCATCTTTTCCACTCTCAGCTCACACAACAGATGATATAATAGGATACAGAAGTGTTGTACAATCACTAGCACAGCCACAAGATTTCTTTGGGGGGGGGGAAGAGAAGAAAAAATAATAACCCAACAGCTGAGAGGCTACAGAAAAAAACTCCACACACAAAAAACAACAACAAAAAAAGACTTCTCAGGGTTTGAGAGAGAGAAGAAAAGCAGAACTTCTTTACATTTAATTATTGACTCTGTTTGTCTGATCATTTATTTTTCCACTGCAATTTCTACTCATTTGTTGGATTTTCCCAAAGTACTGTTAGTAGCCCTACTAACTACACACAGACACCTAACCCCCAAGTGTAACTCGCTGTCAGTACCACGACACTTCAGAAGCATTCCCTGACAGCAAGACAGGCAGCTCAAGCTAGGAACACGGGAGTGCAAATTAGATTGTTGCTCAGYTTGAAGTGCAAGAGGGAGTGTTGCTCCCTCTCAGGCGGGAGGAGAACCACTGCAGTTTACCACTTGGGTCTTTTACAACACCCCTRTTTTAATCTAATGAACAGGCTGCCCTCCAGTTTTTCAGTTTACAATAATTATTTGAACAGTGCTTAATGGCAGTACAAATTCTCCCTACAGGAATTAAAAGAAAATGAAAAGGAAAAAGAAGAAAAAAGAAAAAAGTTGGCATATCCTTGTAGGCAATGGCACTTTTGGTACCGAACATCCACCCGCCTTCAGACTCTAGATGAGGAGATGAAGCATCAAGAACACCCCAGAGGAAAGGCAAGACAAGCCTTACAAAGGAGAGACTTAATTTTCTTGACGGCTTATTAACAAACACCAAGAGGGTGTTCATTCTGTCTTGGAGAATGAAATACATATACCTCGCTGGGCTTGATGTGAGCAAAGAGCGACTGACACACACAAAGAGAAAGAAGAAATAAACATTAAATATGGTTAAAAATAATGGTAAAACAAGGTACAATGGTAAAAGCAAGGAGTATCATTAGGATTCAAAAAGGTGCCAGAAATCCAAAACGGTATTAGTCATCAGCACTCTGGCAAATATCTGTCATCATAAATTTGTAACTCAGTTAAGCCAAGATTTTAATCAGGGCTGCAACTGTACTTAATTCTCCCCATTACAGCTGAARGAGAGCAAGGTGGACAAGCCATAAAAAAAGAACAAAAGTGAAGAGTGCCAAAAAGACCGCACTATTTTCAGAAGGAAAAACCAAAACAAAATATGAAAGGCTGAACGTTTTATGTATTTAGTGTGCCAAAAAAGCAAAGTTGAGAATTTTGGATGGAAGGGAAGGCAGACAAATGTCTCAATGTCAGAAAGAGATGTTAAAAGAATTTGCTCGTGTGGGAGGTTGTTTACAATCTACCACAGAGTGATCATTACACTGGCAGTTAAGGAAGGAAAGACTCTTAAAGATTTCCAATTTTGGAATTTCCCATTTTGGAATGAACAGAACATGGAAAAATCATCCACTTTCTTCAAAAATGAAATTGGAATCTGGCTTCGAGGCTCCATGCATGGACAGACGCAGCCACGAGGCTGAGCCGGAGGAGTGAAGAAACATATTCGGCAGTGCCTTGGAAGAAGCAGTTCCCCTTACAAACCAAGTGTGTATTGCTCTCTAAATTTTCTGCACAACATGATAAAACAGCCATTGCAAATCTCCACAAGTGTTTTCACATACAAAACAATTCACCAAAGGTTACTGAATAGGAAGTTAGAATTTAAGCAAAGATTTGTTTAAAAAAAGAAAGATCAAAAAGCACAATAGTTCAGAGATACGCACTGAACTTTCAAAGCGCTGACCTTTCTTTATAGCATACTTGCCACATTTGACAGAAACTCATCTTAGTGAGCACCATGCTACCCTCTTCTTAAGGTAACAGCAGTTAGATTTTAAAGTTTTTTTTTTTTTTTTAACATAAAATGTATTCTTTCATAGTATCTGAGATTAGCATGGTTTGAGGCATTGCATTTTGCACTAAGAAAACCCAGGAATCCCATGAGCTGCTCCTGATGTTCCTTTAATTGCATGAAGCAATCGAAGTGCAGCAGCAGGGAGCACCCGAACATCCAGGAGACATCCGCTCAGTGATGGAGAGCGCACTGGCAGAACGCGACCGCAGTGACTGCTGCGGACATCCCTGTGCATGAAAATATTAAGTGCTACCTCCCTTGAGCAACCCCCCTCAAACAGGGTCACCTACAGCACGTTGCACAGGATCACGTCCAGGCAGGTTTTGAACATCTCCAGAGAAGGAGACAATCTCTCTGGGCAGCCTGTTCCAGTGCTCTGTCGCTCTCACAGGAAATAAGTTTTTCCTCATATCCAGGTGGAACTCYCTGTGTTTCAGTTTGTGCCCAACAGTCATATTCTACAGCGAGGAAGCCAAGCAGAGGGCAGCTATGTGGCACACCAGGACAACAYGGCAGCAGTTTATTCTCGTGCAACAAATGAGATTAAAATAGTGACACCAAAAAAAYGCAGACTGAACTTTGTGGAAAACTTTGAAGTTGGAGAATAGAGTACAATGTAGACYGCAGGTCACAATGATGAAGACATTACTGAGATACACTTGTGTAAGCCATCATAAACACCAGGTGCTTGTTATCCTCAAGCCACCTGCATGTCCTTAGTCTTGGAGAATAGTTTTAGAGAAGTTAAAAACACACAAGCCCTTCCCTTCATTTTATACAATGTTGAAGATCTAATCATAAATTACACGCAGGAGAAACTGGGCTTTATGACAAATAGTGCAGCAAATAGTATTTTTCCGGTTATTACTTTAACTAGATAGCAAAACAAAAYATCAGTTGATATACCTAAATCTGTGCTGAGATTTAGAAGACTACTCATAAGCTTTATTTTCTTTCACTTTATTATTGTCAGTGCTCTACAARAAAAAAAAAAAAAAAAGGAAAGCACTAAAAGCTTTTCAATTTAATTTTACTGATGATGCCGCATAGAGAACTACTCCGTGCTTAGACTATCCAAACTATTCAGGCTGTAAAGCAAGGCAGTATTTAGAATATACCACATATTTCCACAATTAGAAATTAATAATATCAAGCTACACAAAAAAATGATTTGCTGGTTTTGATTATAAGGGATAGTTCATTTTTGTTTTTTCCTATAGTTACCATATCAAGTTCAGAATGGCAAGAAACTAGTGAGTAGTCTACAAAACCTTCTATTCAAGCTGAATTTTCACTGCTATCAGTGGAAACTTTGGCCTTAGTAACGATGCAGAGTTTGATCTTAGACAAGCGTTAAAAATTAAACAAAAGCTATTGAAGAACTTTTAAAATGAGCTGTAATGTTTTCAGTTGAACTAAATACATATTAGAATGACATTATTTCAGACTTCTCTTACGATATTATAGTATATGATCTCACTTAATACTGCATTTTATCTTGGTAAGCTGATAAATCCTACTGTTAAGGCTCAGTGCTCAACAATTCACTGTTGTCAGGAATACAGCTATAGTATGGTACTTGTCCTGATTATTAATTCTCACTAAGTTTTCAACATATTTTCAAGCAGGKTATTTTAAGTACTGCACTATTATTTGCACTAAACTTGCTTCACATAAATACAGCCCAAGAATTGGAAAATGACAATTTCAGAAAACATCTGAACGGGCTTAGGGATCTGGATGCCAGGCACATCCTATGTGAAGCACATCTGAGATCCTGTGTGATYCCAGGAAAATCATCTGAGTATTATATATTTAAGCCTCCCCTTCTCCTTAAAATGAAGTGAAGTCCCTGCTGAGAATGGGATTAGCCAAGCTTTATTCATTACTATTTTTGAATATATTACAATCTTGCAAAGAGACATGTTTCAGAGAGACACAATACAAGTGCCAACTGGCTTCAAAAAAAGATTGTCCAGGGGAAGTGAAGAGTGTACCTTTAACTTTTTTTTTTTATAAATAAAGAAAAAACATAAAAATTAGATACAACACATTTGAACAAAATAAGTTAAGTTAGGCTTAGGTAATCCGGAACATAAAAATCTACTAGCATCTTCCAACTGCTACTTGTCRGTGTAGGTAGGTAGGTCCTAGGTATCTATGTCCCTAGGCACCTACCTCACATCCTAATCTTTGTATTTTTTTTGCTCAACACCACAGATACTCTGGTATTCAGACTTTTTAGATTCTAAGGTCTCCTAGAAGAAAAATCCCTAAATTTTTTAAAAAAGGAAATGAAATGCAAAAGTGCTGCATGACTCCTTTCTCATCTGCTGCTAATGTAGGTTCYTAGATTTTTCTTCTTGTCCCCAAGTTTAAATTTCCTTGTTATTTTCTACTAGCCTTCCAGAGTCAATTCTAACTCTGCTTTCTACAAGCTCTTGTTATCGTCCTCAGATTGTTTGTTAATATGTAGTACTTGCTCCACATAAAAAACCCATACACTTTCAGCTTCTTACCAAAAATTGTCTACTCTAACCACTCCTCCGCAGCAGTGTCCAGGATCCTACTCCCAGCAACACACGGCTGCTTAAGAATTTTGGAAGTGCTAACAATTCTAAGAAATCCCACTTGCTGTTAGCCTTTGTGGCTCCATCCTTTTGTTTTGCCTCCTACTGAATGCCTTTGCATTTCAGTTTTTCAGCACATCATTTGACGAATCACAATCCTCCGCACTTCTCCAACAGCTTTATCTTTGGCCTTCTTCTCCTTCCGTCACCATATGTGCTCTGACACATGCATGTTTCCAGCGAGCATTCCTCTGATCAACATTCTTAGGCCTATGAATCAAATATACTATTTTACTGCTAAGCTGTTTTTCCTTGCACCATTTTTATTCTCAATCTGACAGCCACAAGGGGATGTCTTTAATCACTGCAAATTCAGACCACCTACTGATCTACTCAAGATACCCACAATAGTGTCTTAAATTAAAGAAAGGAAAGGGCATTTCAGGGGAGTGAGATTTCTGCTTCTTTGGTCTCTCAAACTAGAAAACAAGAGCAACTCCCCTATTCTCTCAAATATTTGTATTTGACACACTCTTCTCATTAGACTTGCATGTCCAAACACCATGCTTAAGTATTTGCAGCAATAGTACTGGTACAGCAATGATGGTCTAAGGATAAAAACAGTGGAAATTTCATAGGGAATCTTCCTGTACTTTTTCACATGAAGTAACAGAAAGATCTGATTCATGCTCTGAAATGAAATCTGGTATGAAAATGTATTTCGGATACTTTGTCACGTGACTCCTGCAACATCCATTCAATTRTCATTCTAGAGAGTGATGCAATTCATAAGTCTACCAGATCATTAACCTTCAAATTTCCCTTTGAGACTTACTTTTAACATGAGACCTACCAAACCCAGCTGATGACAGCCTGCCAGGCCTTGTGAYGGGACCTTCCCTCAGCATTTCTTACCTCAAATACTCAGTTAAGAATTTAAAGAAGCAGCCTAAAGACAGGCAGGACAGYCTGCAGCTGAACGGTCAAAAGTCTTGATTGATTTTCTTCCTACACTTCCAATAGCGTTTCAGGCAATCAGCCCAGTCTTATCAACCTACGACATCATCTCCCATGTGGAATCTCAGCATCCGATGACATAGAGGTGAGCACAACGCATTTTACAAGATAAACCATGTAGTAATATTTTCTTTGAGTATTAGTTTATGGACAAAGTCATAGCTGGATCCATAACAACACTTGCTACAAAGCTAATAATGATCAGTGTGCATATAGGTCTTTAAATCTTTTTCTCAGTTATGAAGTACGAAACACTTGCAAGCTGTATTTGGAAGATCATCATGATTTATAAGCAAAACAAAAAGAACGGTTTGTATCACTTTTCTTCCTACTTTATTCTAATACATACACAAAAATATGCCTCTTCATAAATTAACAAAATATGCCTGAATTTAAATCACCATCATGAAAAGCTCAGTCTCACCCCCAAATCTGAGGAAGAACAGAAAACCAACTACATAATGTTTAAAAAATTTAACTTTGTATCTGTATTTTCATTTCTCACTTGTTCACTTCTGAGCTCTACAAAGCTTAATTCATCCAACCTCCACCCTAACCCCTGGGAGTATCTTGTACTTCCCAGCCATCTGGACTGTATTTACTTTACTAAGAAGAAAGTTAAAATTGTTCATGGAAAAAAAAAAAATACTATCTTCCTATCATGACTGCCCAGTTATTTTCTAAGTTAYTTTCCCAAAAGATTATTATGCCCTCTAGGGAGCTCTCAGTCTTTATTGTGAGCTCTGCAGAGGTCATACAACTTCATTCAATATTTGCTAGTGCTGCTTCTTACTGTAACAACAGAATTCATTTTTTTCCTTAATTTTCATCTCGTATTTACAGGAATACTTATAAACAGTACTAAATCTCATGTCTAATAGAACTCTAATAATTACATTAAATTGTTTATTTAGCTGGTAAAATTGACAGCTTTGCAAATGAAATGAACTATGGCTGAACTAAGATCAGAGAAAAATTCACAAAGGAACATACACAAGCAGTTGTTTTTGGAGTTGTATCTATTTTGACAGTGTTCTCTCTCCTTCAGTAACTCTGCTAACTGCTAGCGCAGAATTTCTACATCCGTTCCTTCACCTTTTCTCAAAATAACCATGCTAYGATGCCTCTTTGAACACTGCAGATACAAATGTGCCAATGAAGACTTGCAGAAAACCAGGCATGCAAAAAAGTGCAAATTGCAGAATGAAAGTAACTCGAGCTGATTTTCACTTTAACAACCATATTTTCTTAAGAACTATGTAGTTTTTAWCTGAGCTGCTATATAATCTTACCCTTTTGCTATGTTTCATAAACCTTTCTTTAAAGGCACATTATCTACCAAACGTAGCCAACTACAGTTTATCACTTGAAGTTATTTTACAGCTTTATTCTACTCCTGTAGAAAAGSATCAGAAATCTGCATTAAATTCCAATGAACTTAATATTTGTCCCTTCAGTACAGAGAAAATAGATGAAAACAATAAGCAATACATGATAGGTAGTTAACATTTTAATTAGGAACTGGAGGCTCCCAACACCTTGTAACACTTGAACCAAACACCTGGTTCATTTGGAAATTTAATTCAGTTTAATGAGCTAGTTTAATACCTGTGATCATGGAGAAATGCTAATGTAGAACTACACTGTGAYATAAATTAGAAGACAAGTACTAAAACAAAAATACCTCCCATCTAGATAGATAGATATTTAAAGAGAACTAATCGCTCTTATTTTTCAGTTGAGCCTCCAAATATAATTCAAAGAACTAACACTTCTGAGATATGATGGTTTTTAATGACCGTGCAAAGTATCGTCACTCCAGTCTTCAAAAAGGGCAAAAAGRAGGACCGAGGCAACTATAGGCCGGTCAGCATCACCTCCATCCCTGGAAAGGGGATGGAACAGCTCATTCTGGATGTCATCTCCAGACATATGGAGGAAAAGAAGGTGATCAGGAGTAGCCAGCATGGATTCACCAAGGGGAAATCCTGCTTAACCAATCTGATAGCCTTCTAKGATGGAAKGACTGGCTGGGTRGATGAGGGAARAGCAGTGGACRTTGTGTACCTTGACTTCAGCAAGGCTTTTGACACTGTCTCCCCTAACATCCTCCTAGTCAAGCTCAGGAAGTGTGGGTTAGATGAGTGGACAGTGAGGTGGACTGAGAACTGGCTGAAAGGCAGAGCTCAGAGGGTTGTCCTCAGTGGCGTGGAGTCTAGCTGGAGGCCTGTGGCTAGCGGCGTAACCCAGGGCTCAGTACTGGGTCCCATTCTGCTCAACTTCTTCATCAGTGACCTGGATGAGGGGACAGAGYGCCTCCTCAGCAAGTTTGCTGATGATGCCAAGCTGGGAGGAGTGGCTGATACAGCCRAGGGCTGTGCTGCCATTCAGAGAGACCTGGACAGGCTGGAGAGCTGGGCAGAGAGGAACCTCCTGAGGTTCAAGAAGGGCAAGTGCAGAGTCCTGCACCTAGGGGAAAATAACCCTAGGCACCAGTACAGGCTGGGGGCTGACCTTCTGGAGAGCAGCTCTGCAGAGAAGGACCTGGGAGTGCTGGTGGATGACCATGTTGACCATGAGCCAGCAATGTGCCCTTGTGGCTAAGAAAGCCAATGGTATCCTTGGGGGCATTAGGAAGAGTGTAATCAGCAGGTCGAGGGAGGTGATCCTTCCCCTCTACTCAGCCCTGGGGAGGCCTCATCTCGAGTACTGTGTCCAGTTCTGGGCTCCCCAGGACAAGAGAGACATGGAGCTACTGGAGGGAGTCCAGCATAGGGCTACAAAGATGATCAGAGGGCTGGAGCACCTGCCCTAGGAGGAATGGCTGTGAGAGCTGGGCCTCTTCAGCCTGGGGGAGAGAAGACTGAGGTGGGATCTTATCAACGTGCGTAAGTACCTGAAGGAACGGTGTCAAGGGGACAAACTCTTTTCAGTTGCCCTGTGTGACAGGACAAGAGGCAATGGGCAGAAATTGAAGCACAGCAAGTTCCGCCTGACCGTGAGGGGGAATTTCTTCCCGGTGAGAGTGACGGAGCACTGGCACAGGTTGCCCAGAGAGGTTGTGGMGTCTCCTTCTCTGGAGATCTTCAAGCCCTGCCTGGATGCAACCCTGTCTAACATGCTCCAGGTGACCCTGCTGAGCAGGGAGGTTGGACTAGATGATCTCCAGAGGTCCCTTCCAACCTTACTGATTCTATGATTCTATGATTTTCTAATCACTTCTATGGCACTTCTGGAATACCACAAAGTAGAAGTTCCCTTACAAGCATGCAGGAGGCTGCATTCCACTGTGAATTCCTTACAGTGGCATGTGAATAATAGCTACTGAAAAACATACTAAAATACCCACACATACAAATAATGCAGAATAGAAAGTAAAAAATTGTTAAGAAGTCATATGTATATATCTGTTGAACACGAATAGAATAGAAAAAGATAAGGTATCAAAAGAGGAAGAGAAGAACAAACCTTTCCCAAGTACAGTAAATAATCAATTAAATTGAAGAGGAAGCCCTCAAGAACATGATCAGAAGCAGAATGTTACCTAAAATACAGATAAGATCATAAAGGCACACGGAGCCACCATCTTAGCAAGCCTGAAAGCTAAAAGCCACAGTAGCTCACTTTTAAACATTCCTACTCTCTGCTTATCCTTGTGTTGTACCTCTTCAGGCCAGTACAAGTGGACGTGTGCCCGCACAACGACCCATTGCCAGGGCAGCCTGAACCTTGACTAGTGCCCAGATCAGTTCCCTGGATTGGCACAAATGCTTGGACCAGCGTAATTAAGGGGACAARGCTGAGGCGGAAATGTTTCCCCTAGCAACATTTAGCAGCTTTCAATGCTCTGAAACTGGGGCCTAATGCAACGTGAAGAAAACAAATCACATTACTTTTACTTTTACTTGCATTCTCTATTTCCAGTTTCTAGACTGATTCAAAAAGACTCCTTCCCAATTTTATTCCTCCTCACCCCCCAAACCCACAAAGCAACATCAAAGCAGCATCATTATGAATAAACACGTTTTGTCATGAAATGTGGCTGAAGCACAGTGAAGAGGCAACGCATCTCTGCTTTAGGGAACACAGAGTTCCTTAAATATTACCATATCGTTTATCACAAACAAATCCCCAGGAGATCTGTTACCAGTTGAGCAATATCTCCATTAACAAGGATTCTTTTTTGTTAGAATATGATTTCAAGTTGTTTAAATTTTCCCTAGAATTTGTAATATTTTCTTTTAGATGTCAGACATGGGCAATAATCAATTTGGCAACTACATTTCCTTTTTCTTTGAGACAAGCTGAATGCTCATGGATACAAGTTTTTACCTCAAGCAATGACAACCATTCACGGCTTAATCAAATGAGTAAGTAATCACAATTTAATCTGTTCTGTTTTCTTGAAAATCTGAGTTGGAAAACTGTCAGTAAGAGAAGATTCACTGCAGTATCTGCAAAGCACTGATGATCAATATATATTGTAATTAGTACATCAATCAGATCTTATCTCTCTCCCTCTATAATAAGGAGAATAGAAAGTGGCTTTCTTCCTATCCACAGCTATGGTATGAAAATAATGTCTAAAAATCTGACAGAATCTGACGGAACAAAACTTCTGGTTTTGTATTGCTTCCATAGGAAACATAAGATCAGCTGCAGAAGGCAAATGAAACCCAATCTCACCAGACCAATTAGGGAATTGGATCCTGAACATCCAGAACAAGTGATCTGTAAGAAGCAGAGACATTTAGCTAGCAACCTCACTGTCAGGCACAGGCATTAAAAAATCACTGAAGGCAAAACAAAAGGCTGAGGGGGAACACATGAATTTCTGCGTCTCCCCTCCTCACCGTCCTCCCCCGCCTTTGAGAATCATCTAAGCATGATGCATAACCCACTAACAACCAGTACCAGCTCTATGCTCATCAATCTACTCCTCTCAGGAACGGAAGAGATACTGATAAGTTACAATAAAGTTGGCACTTAATGTAGTCTGCTAATTCATATGTGACACTTCCTTTTAGACTTCAAAATCATTTTATGTTTTTTTTTTTTCCAGAGGGAAAACAATTTTTTAGTTAGAAAGGCAGAAAAAAATTCTTTCAAAAAACTCAAAGTGAGTCGGGTAAAAGGCATCAATTTTCAGGAGAGGGTTCCAAGCAGGGAAACGCATTTGGGATTCTCCAAGTTACCTTCCCACTGTTCTGAACACCGGGGCTCCAGAGAGAAGTCCTCCTCAGCCAAGCAGGCTCTTGCAATTTCCTGCTCTGTGGTTCTTGGGATACTATTGCAGAGCACTTGCTTCTCCCTGCTCTGCAGATGGAGTTCAGGCCTCTCGTTCAGGATTCTTCTGGAGGTCCAAAATCATTTGAAAAAAATAGTAGTAGTAAAGATAGGTCCAAAGTGCAACTATGCTAGGAAATAACACGGAATGAGGCCCTCCAGGCAAAAATAATCAGAATTCTTTAGAGAATTTAAAATTGAAAAGGTATGTGGTTCACTTCCAAAACTTTAAAATGAAACATTCTTTCTATCTACCACCCATATAGTCTGTTACTTAACGATAGATGCTGCATGTGCATGCAGATCAGCAAGAGGCAGAAGAGGTTTTGTTACGCATTACTCTCACCAYGCAGTGAGACAGTTTCTCCTCAGTATATACATAGGGTTCATTATCTTGAATTTGTGTTTCAAAATAAACCCAGGACTCATTTCAATTCAAGAACTGAATAGTGAATTAAAAAAAATTCTTACAGARTCTATCCTATAAGATATTCCAAAAGAGGTGAATAATATTTCCTCAAGTAGAAAAACACTGTCATTTACTGCTATGTTAAAAGCACTAGAAGTAACAATATTCTGCTTGTTGAATTACTGTTGTTCAAGAAAAGCATAGTGATTTTGTTGCACTAAAAGTGTCCATAAAGGAAGGCTGCACTGATGACAACTCCTGCGGTGACAGGTCACTTACCACTGGAGAGAGGAAGAAAGGAATTCCCACAGCAGAGTCCTAACTTCTGTGACGGAAACGAGCTCCTAACATGCACTACAGGCACGTTAGCAGACTTCGTCTTCTTTATTTCAGACTGCGTCTTACATAAAAAACACCACAAGGGAACCTGAGTGTGACAAGAAAGGGCTAAGAYTGAACAGGCAAAATTCTCATGTTAGATGAGAATTCCCAGGTCAGATGCATCAGGGAGACAGTATGAGCTACCACCACCCTTTCTGTATCTGGCACTAGAACAAATCCTTCAGGTTATGCCTACACTGTACAGCAAAAATCCCGTTTGCAKGCAAACGCTTCTGAAGACAACGCGTGCAAGTGGAGATTCAGCTTTTACTGAGGCAGTTCCAAAACTCAAGTAGTTTAAGATATCAGTTGGAAAAAAAAATCTATTTTTAAAGAATTTTAGCTTTTGCATGATGACAGGAGCTATTTCAGCAACCAGCATGTATATCTTCATTGCTCCATGCTATCAATCTTAGACCCTATCCTGTTCTTCAGCTCTTAAGAACTTTTGCCACTCTACAAGTAAGCCAAAAGATACAAAATTTCATACCGAAATTAGACTAATTTTAAGGTAGAAGGAATACTATAAAGAAATACAAATGCACAACTTCTTATCTGATAGTTAACTGGAACAGACTTAGCGATGCGAAATTTCTTGTTACGGAGCTGTGTCTGGTTAGTATCGCCAAGTTGAAAAAAAAGACAGACAGATTCTTTAAATCAGCTCTGGCAGGTTTTGTTGCAATAGCTGATGCAATTCTTGTTTGTCATTCGCCATAATTATGCCAAACAAACAAACTCACCAGGATCATTCACACTACATATATAGTACAGTCAGTTTACAGAACATATAAAAAAAGACCACTACCCAAATTTACTTGCATTCAAAGACAAATCCCTACTTTGATGAATGCCTGAATTCCTCAATTAGTTCAACTCATTCTGCCACCAAAGACAAAAGGAAATTCTTATGTTTAGATTCAGGAAGAGACTGCATTTCACAATACACATATTGATGTCCAAGTCCCACAATCCTGACTACAAATCAATACAAATATTGCAATTTAACCTGTCAAGTATTCAAAAACGTACATTATCAGAGGACAAAAACATAAGCAGCTTTTCTTCCCTTCAGAAATCAAGTGTTTTTTTAAATTCAGTTAAATTCAGTTTAAATTAAGCTAGGACATTATTTGCAACTTAGTCAAATTGACTCACTTCCACAGGCTTCTGCTGTATCCTTTTAACAGAACCCTTCTGGGAAGCGATCATTTTTCCTTCTACAAAAATATACACTGAAWTGATACTCAAATGTGCAGTTCGAACACTACAAATGCAAGTTATTGCTGTGTTTCCTTACAAGAACTTCAAAAGATGGTTACAAGTGACAACAAAAGAAAGATGCCCCGCAGCCCACTTGCTTAGTGGCTAGGAATTTAAAGTATATTCTTTATTGAGCAGCAAAATGATGCTATTTAGTATTGTATATTCCTCCTCTAGAAAAGGTAAGATGAAGCCTAGTTTGACTCCAGATTCACTCTCCCAAATATTGCCAAGTCAAATAAAACCATGCAATCCTTTTCCTCACCTCTCAGTAAGTACTCTTCTATCAGGATTTACTGTACATGCTTTGATCCCTTCAACAGTAATTACTTAAAAGAAGAAAACATGCATTGATTAAACAGAGAATACTTCATAAAAAATGATGATACAAGATTCCAGGAGAAACAGCAGAGCTGAGCACAATTTACCAAGTCCTGGTCTAGAATAAAACATTACTGCAAAAGCGTATGACTTCCTCTGTATCTGTACTTCAGTGACTTTATGCAAACCCTTACTGATCTTTGCASATCACTGGTTTCCACTGTTAAAGTAGCTGAATTCAGGAGACAAAACAAATAGTCACTTTTAGATGCTACTTTGAAATACTACCACAAAGAACTTGTGCATTATTAGATGCACTTGAGCATCAGTTACTGAAAAGAGCAAAACAGGTTTACAATTAATTCACATCTTCAACTGCAGTCCAGCTATTAAATACTTTAAAATGGTTCTAATCCTGAGGGTTTTAACCTTAGCTTTCCTTTTTAATATTTTACAGTAATATTCACCTATGCAGATTAGGAACAGGTTTGGAAATGTAAACAAAGGCTTGTTACCTTGTTAAACAGAAATTCCATTCAGTATAACATTTTAAGTGAGCTAGTGATATATACTCTAGGGAAGCAATAACTGATATTAACTAGTTAAAAGGTTCATGTCACAGTATAAAATTTAACTGCATGGTAGAATAATATGTACCACATTCAGAGAGGGCATGTGGCATTTTGCAGCCCTGCTACTTTATCTCATTTATTCATGGAACACAGGTCAGTGATTTTCACAGGGAACACGCTACTTAAATACACCATCTTTATTCCCCTTACTGTCTTCCATGCCATCCCCTCCTTCCTCACTTGTTGTCTTYTTGCTTCTTATATTTCCATTCAACAAAACGCAGAGGTTTGAATCTTTGTACGAAAATCACCTTAACTGTTTGAAAAWTACATTAGGAACTGCAAGCTGTGAAATCTTAACATCTAGTGAACACTCTCCCAAGACTGGCGTTTGTTGAGCTACAGGCTTACTAGCAAAGTTCGTCATGTACCAAAGTTTCCTGTTATAATATTCCCCTCCTCCTTTTTAAGCAAGATTATTCTCATCCTTAGAAACAGGAAGTTATTAAGTTCAAAATGTTTATACTAAATGAAAACATACACATTACCACGAAGGCTATTCAGTGACTATTGGGTGGTCTCAATCTGAATCCAGTTTCTGACCAGCAAGTGCTTGCCTCACAGAAATGATCAAACCAGTATCAATAAAGAGTAGTCTCAGAGACCAAGGAGTAGAAAGGTGTATATACAGTTATAAATTTACAGTTTGAGATTTTTAATTAAAAAGAGAAAAAAAAAATAACAGAGAGAAAGGAGGAAAGTTTAACACACACGCAAAAACCTCCCAAACATCTGTTTTCAGTAAGTACTTAAATAAATGTTTTCCCTGAATAATATCAGAAATTGGCTAGAGTTGTATGTTCCTTGGGATGAGATCAGTAACGTGCATTTATGCAATGCATTAGTTGCAGTAACGCACTCATGTTTACTTGTGTTAGTGTGTGGTTGAAGAGGGAAGTTTACAGACCACTGGCATTCTCCACAGATAATCTTCAAAACATTTTCAGAAATGGCCTGTGATCAGTGTTTGCAACATGCCAACTTCTGGTCATAACGCTCTTATTTCTATACTCCTAAAGCATTTCAATTTTCCCTCTCAAATTTGGTAAGTATAAGAAATCCTAATTTTAGTAGTTTAAAAACAATACATTAATACGGTGGCCAGCAATACTTTCCATATAGAAGAAAATCTGACTGCCTTTCTCCCCAAACTGAGCAAGAGGAAAAAAAAAATCATTTGTGATTTGAATTTAAAATTATACTAATCTCAATTTACTATTGCCCATCTTTCGCCAAGTTAGATTCTAGGAGAAATCAAACTTAAGTCCACTAGCACAAATTTTCAATTGCTTTTTCAACACCATCTGTCTCTGTCTTCTTAAAAGAAAATTCACTTTCTCACAAACCTCAAGTTTTTGCTTGTTAAATAACATCTCCTCAGAAAAGAATCCTTCCAAATAACTGCAAATAAGTTCCTTAGTAATTATAGGCACTTTCACAAAACTTGAATGCTTCTCCGGCTCGCCCACTTACTTCCCGTGGACAAGCGGTACTTAAGAGTTATCTGGAGTTGTCTCCAGAAGTGCCAAGAACGTGATTCCTCGGCATTTTGMTGTTCTGTGAACCAACAAGAACGGAACAGGAAGCCAAGAAACAGTAAAACATGCATATATACAAACAACAAATAAAACCCAGTAAGACAAACATTAAGACCTATTAAAAATATACTAAACAAATCAGGAAGAGACYGCAAGAATCTTCCATATTATGCCATTTTCACATGAGATTTACTTTTGTTTGGACCCACAGGTCAATATTAATGTTAAGAATTAATAAAGCTAGCAGTACAGATCAGCTTTCTAAAGACCAGCCACATCTGTTCAGTAAGGCCAATCTGCCAGCTGGATAGAGTCCCAAAAGCCTTTAAAGGGTCATCATTCACAGCAAAAGCTAGTACTTGGCTAAAAACCTTTTAGTCTAGCAACTTAAAAGGTAATATGTATTCAGCGAATTACATTATGTAATTAACTCATGTTTAGCTCTGGTAATTAGGCTGCTTAATTTTAATAAGTCTAATAGTCTTAATAGTCCTGCCTTGTTCAAGTATTGCAACAAAAATTCATTCTAAATTAGTGCCATTCTCATGCCTGAGTCAAAGAGTTATGACAGGGAATTATTTTCTTTTGTTAACAGCTAATGCAGTTAGATGAAATGGAAATAGTCAAAATATTTGTTGAACATGCTATATTCCAAACAACTTTAGCATACACGTAATCTRTTACCACACCCAAAACATGCTGGATTTCAAATGAAGTAGTTAGACACAAAGACATTGCTATATCTGTATAAAAACTGGAAAAGTGTCCTTTCAGTGTGTGTATTTGGTGGTAACCTACTACGGGAAGGAACAGACTTTCACGGCAGTTGGCATTTGCCTCCCACCACCCCACAGCAAGTCTCTCACTGACACACAAGGTCTTAAGAGGCATAAAAAGTCCCAACAAGTTTTCACAATTTCTGAAACAATAGTCTGTGGGCCTATATGGAAACTGAAGCAGGAGTAACATAGGTCAGAGTCAGGCTAAGTCCCTATATATCCTCTATAGTACCAACAGCAGAACCACAAACAGGTCCAACTCCTTAAGTCCCTTTCCAAATCTCTAGAATTATTATTCATTCTAGACTACTCTGATACTTGAAGGGAACAGTGGAAGTTGCTAGGTGTCTCAAATTCAGAAGAAAAGCCTCTGTTACACACTACTTCACCTACAGCTTTCTATGCAACTGCAGATGGCCCAACTTTCACRTTAGAAGGATTTGGTCAATGTCCTTAAATACACTGGTCACCACCTAGATGTGCTATTTAGCATCACCATGACTGAAATACAACTGTGCAGTTTCCCACTGCTCTGGGGGTGCCACGGCTCAACGTCCTCTTTGTTACAGAAACCGTACCTTGCACATACCAGAGAKATTTTCAGTTCTCTTCGTTCTGCTGTGCCTAATTTGATCCCAGTGGGTCCAGGCTGGACCTCATAGTTAGCTTCATCTGTATCACTTTACGTCTAAGGATAGAGGAAGAATCCCACTACAGCAGAGCTACCTCTTTTATAAGCTAAGAAGCCCATTTTTAAAAGAAAAGAAGAATTAAGATCAGCCTGTTAAAATCAGTCTGAGCAATCCATTTGAACAACGGTTTTGTAATCTGTAAAAATACATCACTGCTTGCAAATKGTTCTCTCTGCAGTGAGCAGGGTACCTGAACTTACTAGGCCTATGTTGGATTATCAACTCAGCGACTTAAGCCAGGCTTGTTAACCACACCAAACCATACCCCAGTGTGTCCATCTTCAAATGGAGACATCAGCTGTTTACCTTCCAAAAGTGCGGTAAGTTTTTTCAGACTAAGACATATTTCATCTCATGTTGCTACATAAATAAACACAGTACTATAAACAATCATTTTTATCTCACCGGGGTTATGTCATATGGTTTGCTTTCTTTAAGAAAGAAAACACATACATAAAGTGCAACCAGATGCTGCTGGCAGAGAATCGATTTAATATGGATTCATTTCTAAAAAACACGATCACAGATGTGGCCTACATCTTGAACCCAATGTTTAAGGAAAAAAAAAAAAAATCACTCTACCTATGATCATTTCACTTCTAATCCATTTTCTCTAATTCTCCTTTAGCATACAAAAATAGTTTCCTAGAACTGAAAAGGTAACACCCTCACTCTAGTATTTTCTCTACAAAAATCATGAAAACGTTCAAGCATACCCTTATCTACAAGACGCTGAACGTGTTACTTACAAAACAGCACTTTGTAGCAGCTCGGTGCTCTACTAGCTGTGAGAAGGCAACATTTCAGGTTAGAGTTAAATCTAAACTGAGTTTCTTCATTACAAACAAACCATGCTTACCTAGGACTAATTCATTAATTTATTTTCAAGTAATAACTATTTATTATTCTATACCTCCCAGAAGTGGGAAAACTTAAGACATTTAATCTGTTAGTGTTTTAAGTTAAAAAAGGAAATTCAACAGATACATACAAGTTTTAGATCACTAATGGCATATTTAAAAACTCACCAACTTACAGAGCTTTCAGAGTAAGCAAACTTRAATTACATGATAAAAATTTAATTGGTTAGCTCTAGCTTTGCTCAGTTATCAAGAAGTTGCTTAATTCTGATAAAAGCCTGATCAATCAACAAAATGAGTAATATTCTAAATAAGAACTTAGTTCTTTTCTTTTATGCCAACTGATTTATAAAATACTACCAACTTAGATCAAGGAAATATGAATAAAATTCAAACTGTTTTCAAAACAGAATAGAAAAAGCACAAAAAGACCAACAATACCATTCTACATCTGAGGAGGTTTTCACCATATTTGACACCAAAGTATTTAAATATTTAAGATCATTACCCTTAACAAAAGCACTCTGGAACTGGATGAGACAAGGTCATTTTCATATGAATACTGAATTTAATGTTTAAGAAAAACTCTCTATATATGAATTTCACTCCTATTCCACATGCATGTTCATATTTATCTAAAATAAAATCAGAAAAAAAAAGAAAAAGAACAAAAAGGTTCATGGTTACTAAGGTTATTGCTTTGGCCAACTATTTATCAAATGAACTAAAGAAAGTGAAGCCAGGTCCACTGTTAGTGACATTATTTCAAATCAATAGTTGTAAAGAAAACAACCCCCTCCTCTAAATTATCTTTTAGTTGAATACTTGAAAAATAAAACTAATCAACTCTTATGAAAAACATCACCAATTACTTATAATTCAAGCTCAAGGCATGTATTTTATTAGCTGAGGTTATCTTTTCTAACCAAAATATTCAAAAGGTTATATTAAATAATGAAAAACAAGCTCAAAAAGAAAACTCAAATGCTACTGAGGATGAATTTTTTTAAAAGCTAAATATGGAACATTTAAGAATCTAGTTATTACCCACAGAAACATTTCATATCTCAGACACTTTTCTCCCTACTGAATCTCTTCTCTTCTGATGTTCTCCTTGCTGTGGACATACAGTTCCTATTTTTGCCTCAGAAAAATAAAGTAAGATGAAATGAAGGCAACTTCAATCTTAAAATCCTCTTAAGACTAGATAATTTAGAATCAACTATATTTACCTTTGGAGGCAGGGAGGATCTGACAGCAGCATTCTTTCGTAACTACTTGAAGTGACCCAAGCAACTTCTAACCAGCAATTTAAACACCCATTGCATTTGAAATAAGCACAATATTCAACAGGATTAAAAAAAGGATATAGTTGTATAAACATTGTCTTTAGYGATGGTGTCAGATTAATTTGAAGTATGATGAAAACTAGTTAACTGCTTTTTCAGAGAGGAAACTGGTTAGGAGGCATAAACAAGAGAAACTGAGAGCAGAGTTGAGCAAAGCATTTGCTGCTGACCCTTAAGCAAAGAGCTATTTAAGCTAGAGAGAATGTTAAGGCATTTGAACACAAATGCTCAGCAAAGCTCTTACTCAAGTTTTTCCAGAGAAAAATAGGATATACGATGCAGGTAGGCAGCTTTGCCCACACACAGTCTACATGCTGTCTAAAAATTACTTTCAAAGTTCAACTGTTACATCCTCACTCAAGAAGAGGAGCCCACCCAGGTATGGGTAAGCATCTAGTATTTATAACAGAACCTTTGTTAGCAATTTTTTTTCCAAACATACAAGAAATCTCAACTCCAGAACCAGTCAAGTAAATCAAGAGCTTTTATTCTCAAGTCTACTTCCAGTTAGGGAGCTGAAGATATGAAGGAGTTTTGTTGTTGTTTTGATTTGTTTTTTTTTAGGAGGTAAAGATAATCAAATTGAATTGTTTAAGAATACAAAATACACAGGTGAATTCTTGACACAGCAAAGTCAATAGCAGAACTTCCATTCCTTTACTAGATGCCAAATACTTCACACTAAGGGCTTCATTGTTTATGGAACGAGTGAACACTAGCAGCTGTCACATACCTTAAGTATCTTCAAATATCTCAAAAGGAGAAAGTTAGCATACTGCAGCATTTAAACACTTCATTATAAAAGAACTTTGAAAAAAATCTCACAGCTCACATCTTTTCACAAGTTAAGCCAATATGCATATTGGATAGTTAAATGTTACAGTAATCTGAATAACGATCCAAGGACTAAGCAGAGAATTACTATCTGTACTATCATGGAGCCAACAGGATCCAAGGATCCAGGCCTCACTGCACCCAGAATCTGTTCGCAGGCAGAACAGCAGCAGTGTCCTCTTCACACAGCTGAACTGGGGTACCTTAATTATTAAGCTAAGTCCAAGTTAGGAGGTTTGCTTTATTTACTTATTTTAAAGGCTTCCACCATCAATAGAGTTCCCCAGAAAGTGATTCAGAACAGAAGCTGAGTAAGCAAAACGCCTTAGCTGGCCAAGTGCTACGAACACCCTTCTTCCCTTCCCCTCTCCTTCAGGGCTCTAACCAAAGAAAGATGCTGCAACTCAAGAGAAACTTACGGATCCAAGTCCAATGCACAAACCACAAAGCATGCTACTACTAAATGCTATGCTACTACTATAAAACATTTCATCTCACAAGTGAGAGAAGTTTCTGACTGTTCTGCTTTATAATCCAATCTATCCAATAGAATAAGCTAAAGAGAGCAATCAAATTAATCTGAAAACTACACAATTACATACTAAATTAAATTTGTGCCAGTTTAGTTTATCCCAGAAAACAGAGAGCTACAAGTAAAAGACTACTAGATCCTCAAGAACTAAATATTGTTATTATCAAGCAGGATCCTATTGTACAATATGCATTTATTGTGCAAGAAAAGCAGAGAGAAAATGTTATTAGAACTGACCATAATGCGCAGTGTTAATGTACTGCAAATGCTAATCTCAAATCATATACAGCTTTTGGCTACAGGAGGAATTCAGTTTATGTCTTCCAAAGCACTGTATAATTAGTCACTGTAAGGGCTTTCATTTTTACTACAGAGACATTTATAATATTGGCAAAGAGCAGTGAAGAAATAAGGGTAATAAAAGGARTTAAAATTATGCAGCTGAAACAGAGTATGAGAAAGAGCATTAAGAAAGGCTCTCCTGGATTTTTAGAGAGTATACGTAATAACACATGTTGAAGAGTATATAGAAATAGATGCAAGAACAATTTTTTTTTATGTATTTGACATTTCAAAAAGCTGCACTCAATTTCAGCAATGTGCAAATACACAAAAGCGTCTTTTAGATTCAAAATGGAAAAAGTAGTACTGCAAAACACATTAAAAGAATTAGAGGACACTGGAGAACTAGAGGACATTAGCACCTGTAGCTTCACCTTTAGCAGCTTTACCGTGCTTCTGTGGTACCTATTAGACCACAAACGTCAAAGGCAGTACTTCCCACTCCCCAAAAAAGTCTCCTTTGGAGCAGGTCTTCCCTAACAGAGACGGGGACCGAAGCGCTGCGCAGTGCCTTTGCGGGGAASGAGCGCTGTGGCACAGCAGAGGCCGTGCAGCCAGCGGATTCTGCGTCATTCCTTGTCTGGCAGGGGCCAGCATCCCAGAAAGAGAGAACCACCAGGACAGCCTGGCTTCCTGCTTCCTGCTGTATTTCTGGGTGAGTGGCACAGCAATTCATTTACAGGATCCCTCCACAAATCTGTTTGCATTCTGTACGCCTTGATGTGATGATCCTATATCTACTTTAACAGACTATAACTAACATTATAATAACAGTAGTACACAGAGAAAGATAATGTTAACAGCTAACATACAGTTACAGCAAAYTGGAGATAAAGCTGGGCTGAGCTTCAGATACTTGTTATTCCACAACGTAACACTTCTTGCAAAGCACAATCTGTATGCTTGGAGTAAGATTTCRGCAACCTCGGGCACAACCAAATCTATTTACTAGCTTTAATTATACTCCTTTCAGGAAATCTGGATGTCGCCTGCTGAATTTACTGCTCTAATGGCATTTGAATCAAAGAGACTTCCTGAGTAAGCCAGAATTCAGGGTAAAAGGAACACGCATCGAAGATAGGATACAATGATTAAAAGTAGCGCCCAATTTGTCCACTACTGGTCTTTCAGTTACTTCAGACACTCACGCTACTTCAGTTTTAAACTCTGCTTAAAGCAAAATGAACAAATGCCAGTGAAATAATTTGATGGAAAACCCAACATCCGCCAAGTCTGGCATTGTTTGTTTCAATTATATAGAATCATCACGTCCGGTCCTTGGATCCTCTTTATTAGACCCTCATTTCCCCTGACTGAAGAAACCTCTGTAACAGAAAACCCTAAGGAGTCATAATTTAACAAAGGCAGTATCCAAACTTGATACTGAGACTGTATGAATGAAGCCACTAATCTGGGCACAGTTAGGGTTAAAAAAAAAAAAAGAAATCCAATGGACAAAATGAAAAATTATTTGATAATAAAAATCCTTTTTATGAGTAAGCTTAATACCCTTCCTCTCAATACAGGAATGTAATACTGTATTTCTTGCTGGAAAAGAAAAGACAAAAAAACCCCACAGAACAAGAACCATAGAAGAGAGAAGAAATAAATGTCAGATGCACACTATTTTCACAAAGTCTCACAGTATTTTTTCCATGTAAACCATATCTCAGTCAACCAAGAGCCCTTTAAAAATACCAACGCTTGAAGTAAGTCTGCAGAAAAGCAGTATTGAAAAAGTAGGAGCAAAGCAACAGGGGGAAGGGTAAGAGAGAAAGAACTACATGGAAATTACCAACGAGCTACTCCACAACAGCCAGGCAGGCGTATAACCCTTGCTGCTAACTCATGTGTTTTGCTATCACAAAAAAAGCAACAGCCAACACGKGAAAACACAGCAATTATAGAAACTAGATTGGTAGAGAATATACAGGACTTTTTTCCTACAGATATCAAATAGCTAACTGCAAAACTTAATTGAGGACACTGCTTGCACCTAAACCCCAGATACCAGAGTTCTGACAGTGTAAAAGTTGAAGTATTGCTCAGTGTTTGTGCATTTACAAGTGTCCAATAAAATAAGCTCTCTCTAAATCCTTTGGATACTCACATTTAAAATTTAGGAATGGACATTAAAATACTCATTTTTTTTTATCTTCAGCAAAAGCACTGCAGGAAGACAATTGCTCCACTATTCCAAAGAAATGTTACTAAATTCTATTGTTCAAAGAGTAAACAAAGTTTTACAAAAATAAAACTGTTTATTTAATAAAAATAACTATTGCCCATTTAAATACTTACACTCACTAGTGTTTTCTGAAGTTTGCCAAAACACTTGGTATTTAGAAGTATACATGCATGCACATATGAAGTTGTATATAACAAAAATTCATGGGACATGAATAATTTTCAACAGTTTAAGTGCCCACATAAATTAATAGACATCGAACACACCTATTTGGAAGATCTGCTTATTTGCTTAAATCTTACTAAATGATAGACCTACACCTAAAGAAAATAAGAGCTCAGACAGCTTCTCCAATGAATACATTATGCCTTCATTAAACTACTTTACAAGGAAAGGAAAATAGTTTCCCAGGACTAGGAAGCAGGACAGCAAGCACCAAAAAAAAGCAACAACTAATTTAAAAAAATTCATCAAGTCTGAATCCAGCAGCAGATCACAGACAGACACCTGAATTATGAAGATTCAGCACATCTCTAAAGTCATTTACTCGGTTTCTAAAAGTAATGTTTATTTTTATTTCTCCTCCTCCTAAATGTTTGTCAGCTAAAGTTAGTTTGTTGTTCACTGACAGTGATGTATGAGAAATGAAGGAGCATCCAAATTTTCAAGTTGAAAAAGCATTTAATATTATGCTGCATTCCTGCAAGTAGTAGTTGCATAGATATAAAATATTGTGTTTTTACCGAGGAGGCAAAGTACTGGTGTTTTGCATATTTATTGGAGACAATCCTGCTTGGTGACCTTCCATGGCAAATGCAACTTCCATCCARAATACGACTACTAACTTCTCTTGACTACAGTTATAAGAAAAAATACTGATATCTTAATAAAAAAAAAAGGGGGGGGGGAGTAAATTCATTGAAGAATTCAGTTTCAGCTGAATTCAGTTACTCTAATAAACTAGAACATGCATTAAAGCTTATATCACAGTGCTGTTATACCAGCATATTCACTATACTGAATTAATAGTTCTGAAAAAAAATATTCTTTTTATGAAATGTGAAAATGAAGAATACAAACATTATTGATTAATATTTATACATGAAGTGCATGATTAATATTACCTCTGTGCTATAAAGCACCAGTCAAATGTCTTCCAAAGTTAATTCCTCTCATAAATAAATGTAGTGCCCACTAGAAATACAGATAACAAGTAAAATTTCAACAGCAGTTTGAAGATGCTATTTAAGCTACAAATCTCTGGTACCTTATGGAAAGCAGAGGCTTAAAARATTAACACACATGTCTTTTGAGAGGTGTTTCAACTTTTCTTGCTCTGTAAATAAATACCTTTAACATCAAGTTTAGGGTGGGGATTTCTTTGCATTACAGTTACTAGCTAATTAATAGCTAATATGCAAGTTAACCCACAGCTGACTACTACTTTTATTCTTTTCTTTTTGTCCTTGACCAAGACTATTTATTTTTCCTTCCCCTTTTAATTCAAGGGTGACAGGAATGTATCAGGCTGGCACATCAGATTTATATTTGCAATTCCTGCTTTTCCTTCCATGTCTCATCTATACCAATAAATATAGTTTCTGGAATAGGAACTAGCATAGTATAACACAGTATAGTTCCTATTATAGGTCAGCACAGATTTGAAAAATTATAGGTCTCTTTTTGATTCCTCTAGCATCAAAAAACTTAGCCAAAAGAAAACAAGTTCACATCGGGGCAATATATGCAGCAGGTAATAAAAATTCTTTAGAAGCTCTTGCTGTTGAAAGTCGGTATCAGGTCATCCAATATGCTGACACAGCCAGAGCTGTTATTTTTAAACACAGCCATAGTCTATTAACTAAAGCATCTTTACTCTGACTGAGCCAGTATTACTTTCATAAGACTCCTTAAGTATCTACACTGAAGGCTGCATATCATATTAAACAAATACAAAACACAAACTTCTGAAGATGATGCTTCATTATACTCATTCTCTCTACTGAGTTTGTTGAACATGTTGTATATGTCACATTTCTCAYGTTAAAATTATACTGATTCTATTAGTCAAGAGCTTTTTGCAGACAACTTGAAATGAGTCAAGAATTCGTTGCTATTGTCTTGTATTCCTTCTCTCAGGTTTTGGATAATTCAGCAATAAAAAGAAAGCGCAGACAACAGCTACAGCATCTACAGAGATACGCAGAAATGGAACAAGTAGAATGGGATGAGCTTATCTGATTTCAAAGTCATTATTTCTAAATAGTTAATAAACTAATTTCCTAGTATGCTATTCCACTGTGCTCTTCATCTTTTCAACAGTGTTTAGGTATTTGATGCAAGGACCTTGCTCCATCCTGTAAACAGCATACAGAAATCTTTTGAAATGTCATTTCTAACTCTTTTGCAAGCAACTATTACCCAAGGCTGATAGTCACAATAAGATTGTAACAACTTTCTCAAAAAGTATCTAAAGGGAGAGTGTAGAGAGGAGCCGGCCAGACTCTTTTTAGTGGAGCCCAGCRAAARGACAAGAGGCAACGGGCACAAACTGGAACACAGGCAGTTCTGACTGAACATGAGGAAAAACTTCTTTACTGCGAGGGTGACTGTGCAGTGGCACAAGTTGCCCAGAGAGGTTGTGGAATCTCCTTCCTTGGAGATATTCACAACCACCCGGACACAAGCCTGGGCAACAGGCACTATATGACCCTGCTTGAGCAGGGTGATCTCCAGATGATCTCCAGAAGCCCCTTCCAACCTCAACCCTTCTGCGATTCTGTGATTATAGCCTAGAAGGAAGGTGGGGGGGGGAAAGTGGGGGAGGAAAGGATGACAACATCCAGGAAAAAAATAGGATGAAATGGCACTGAAGAATATGAAGTATATTCACAGCAATTCACACTGAATACATACGATTCGCCACCTGCACAGAGACTAACTGGAACAATTTCAGTTAACTTAAACAGTAAGCAGTTTGCTGCTGTTGGAGACTCAGCATTAACTTTAGTTTTTTTTTAAAAAAAAAAAAAAAGTGCCAGATTTGTTAGCAGTAATTCCAGATTCTCTTACACATCATTTAACTGATGACTACCTAGCTGGAAGGAGAAGATAAGTAATGCTAGTTTCAAAGGCTCGCAAGAGACTGCAAGTTACAAATACATGGTATTTTGAGAGGAAAGTTCCTCTACTCTAAAACAATTTCTTTGCACATATTTCCCTCAGTGTAGTTGTTACTAGTTATGTATACGTATACATAAACATRTGTATATGTAAGCATATACATAAATTTATTACTATGACCAAGTACAACTCACTCTTTTCCATTAACCAAAGGAATAAATCGGTCTATAAATTGCAGAATGCTAATATCAGAGACCAAGGCACTTTGGTCTACCGCAATGCGATGAAGTTTTACAATAGCATAGTCAGCTTGCATTTTTTATATATTGTCATGAAACAGAGCCAAGAAGTAAAGAGAGCAGTGCTGCGCACTGTTCAATAGATAGAACTGTTTTTACTACAACAGAAAATTTAGTTGTGTGTCTTGTGCTATAGATAGATACTAGAGACTCTGAAGACAAGACAAAGCTGTTCTAGAAAGCAGGCTTGCTAAGGCAGTAATATATCTGCCACTTCCCCAATCACCCAACAGCTTAATGCTACTTAGGACAGTCATTCACTCGTAGCCTTATCATTCACCCGTTCCCCAGCACCACATTTCAGTTACTCTCTGGCCAAAAAGAAGTTCAGTCCAGCATTACAGCTAGCTATACGCAGCAGCCCTTTGCATACAAACTGTTACTGAGGCACTGGCTGCCATAGTACAGAATCACCCACTGCTAGAACAGACTTAGCACRCATCACTGCAAGGACTAAGATCTCACACTCCAGCTAGACTCCAGCTCCACGTTAGGAGATGCTAATAATGTTTGAGGGCCAGGGGATTCAGTCACTTATTTTACTATTACAGTGAACTGACTTCAAGGACTTACTGTAAAATGAGGAAACCTTAACTTACAGAAAGAGATACTCCGTGCAGTTTCTCCCATTCTAGCATGCATAAACACTCCATACTTGCACATCCTCACGAYGAATGTTAGAGCAAGAAGAAAGGTCTACCAAATGTACACAGATATGTATCTTACTAAAAGACAGACTCATATGATATTGTCTAAGCATAGTAAAACAAGTAGACGTACTTCAAAATTTAATACATCTACAGCAACTTTTTTACTCTTTCCTTCTCTGTATTTTATACATCAATTACATCAGTAAGTCCCACCTTTGACACAATTGCCCTCATTTTTCTTTTTCCTGTGATACACCTTCATTCTTCCAACCTATCTTCTAGAACAGTAAATTCTCCACACTATCAGACAACAAGAGTGACTTTTCAAACCTGGAGAGATTCTGCCTGTGTAGTTTCACTAAAAAACTGCTGTTATCTCAAAAAGTCTCCATTTACCATGACTTTTAACATGACCCTTAGAGTTTGAAAATTTGAGGAGGGGAAGGTAGAGGGGGAACCTTATCTTTTTCACAAGCTCTTTCAGTCACTGACCTACAACAAAAGCAGTTTTTTTTCCTGTTAGTCTTCTTGTACTAAGGACCACCTAAACCTAATGCCTGCCATACTGTATCTCAAAACRTAGAGAAATGGTGTCTCCATTCTAATTTTCCTACAAACTAACCCTCTTGCAAGAGGCTCAATTCACAGTAAACAACTTCCACTTACATTCTTGCACGGACTGCATTTGCTCCCAGGAGCGGGGTATTCTGCCACATTTTCACACTGAACTGCTTAAGTAATTGGTCCACTGAGCAGCAGAGCTTGTACAAGAGAAGATGAGACAGGAGCATGTGGCCAGAAGGAAGGAAGAGAAGGATGTGCCCTTTAGCTTGGTTATARTATACAACCCAAGTATTTTAACCATGTAGTACTCTAATGAGGACTAACTGTATCAAAAAGGCTGACGACACTCACTGGAACTGTTATATGCAGATTTCTTATTTGACTGAGTTCTTAATAGGATTACAGGGTTTCCATTTGTTTCTTTAAACTGGTTTTTGGAGAAAGTGAAACTGRACAAAGTTTAGAGAGAAAGTGAAATAACCTTGGAGTGAGGACATTACATTATGCCATGTCAACTGCAAGCTTTTCCAACACAAATATCTGCTAGTACACATTCTTCAAGTTAACTAATAAACAGAACAGTCATAAAAAGCATTACTTACACTATGCTTTTACACATTACAGCTGATAATACCACAGCTTTAATTTCATCTTTAAATGATTGGTTATGTTCACTGATAACAATGGCAATTGTATATTATTAAAAAAAAAAAGAACAAATAAATGACCTTTACCTTACTTTAAAATAATAAAGGGTAGATTTTTACTTTCTTCAAACAGATATTTATAACTGACCACCAGCAGGGTGTGGACTGAAACTAAAAATTTTGTAATAGGTCCCTGTGAAATCTGAAACCAAAATATAGCAAAGGTGACCCTTCTTGTGAAGAACCTTCTTGTCTTTATGTATGCTATAAGGAAAGCTCTGTTAGCTCAGTCTCAGTAATGATCTCATTCACCTTAACCGTGGTAATAGTAACAACATTAGGTTTCTGTTATAAAGGCATATTTATTGCATAAAATACTTGTTACTATATTTTTGCAGCATGTTTAATAGTAGTAGTCAGGCTTTATTGTTACATGGTACTTACTCAAGCTATTTTTTCCTTCTTAAAGGCTAATTCAGATTATAAATATGACTCCGTTATTTCTAATTCCACCATTAGCTAACTCACTGTAATTAACATTTCACAACCAGTGGAGGGTCCTATGCAAAATGCTAACTAGTATTAACAGAAAAGGAGACTTTTTTTTTTTTTTTTTTTTTAACCCTAGAGGAGAGATTTCAACTCTTTTGAACACGGAAACCTAGAGATTACTTCCAGGATAGAGACAGGACCTCCTAAAAAAAGTCAGGATAATCAGATTATACACTGTGTTCTCTCTTGTGGACTTCTTTGAAGTAATTCATGGACCCAAGGCTGAAAACCACTGTGTTACAGTGGCTGAGGTTCTTGGAGAGGGTTGTCCACAGCCACATTGCTCTGCAGATACGTATGGGCTGGGCAGTCAAATTTCCCAGCTGCAAGAGAATACGAGGCAGCAGACGTTGCTGGCGCTGAGCTGCTGGGTTAGCTTAGGCTGCTGCATGTCTTGTCCAGAGAGCAGAAGGACCCCGGGCTACAGGCCATCATGTCCTGCATCTGATCCATACCTGGAGCTCTCCCTTCCTTCAGCTCTGAGGTATAGCATGTGTATTTCCCAACTGAGAAAGGATTTTGTAAACTTCGCAACTAAGGTAAAATATTGCAGACTATAGGCCTGAAAGGTTGCCCATCCTCGTTGGAGGACATTTTTCTGGTACAGAAGACATAAAGGCACTYAATGTATTTTTCATTGGCTAGTCTGCATCTGTCACTGGAAAGATGGTACTTAGACCCAGGCAGAGACTATTTCAGACCTGTAAGTTTTTCAAATAAAATAGGCTGACACTTGACAATGAATTTAAAGTCACTTGATATGATCAGAAGTACCAATATACAACAATCCTGTCATATTAGGTTAGCAAGAAAAAGAACATTTTCTGCTGATTTGATATGGAAACTTTTGCTATCCAATGAAAAAGTAGCTGAGAAAAACTAAGCAGTCTTTGAAACCTACTCCTCATTCAGGAGTTGTCTAAGGGCATGTAAAATTATGGATACTGCTGCTGAAAAACATCTCATCTTGAGCAAATGCACATTAAAAATGTAATGTGCATATGTAAAATCATTTAAAGTGGAACTTTTCCTTTTTTTTAAAAAAAGTGTTAGGCACACAGAAGACATCAGATTTAAAAAGGAAACCCACATTGCCACCTGCCACTTATTTAAGGTTACATTACTCAGGGACCTATAAAAAAAATATCTCCTAGCATGCTTTACAGCTTAAATGTTTTAAATAAATAGAATTGTCCAAGTTAACATGCTTTCTGGTATTTAGTATTGGGGGGGGGGGCAAACTGTTTTTGAATAGTCACTCATACTGCCCTATGCAGATGTATTCAATCCTTTAGCACACTGCAAAATTATTTAAACAAAGCTCTAAAGTGAAGAAAAAAAGAGGAACAGTAGAATCTSACTGTCAGACAACTGTTTTTGTTGAGTTTTTTAAAATTATTACTATTACTGCAACGTAACTCCCCACCATGTGATCTAGAACCAAGCAAAACAGATTTATTTAGATTTAAAAAACTCACATGTCAAAGTGTTTGACAATTGTTCTGCCTAGTTCTTATGTTTAGCTCCATATTTGACTCATGATTTTGATTRGGTTGAAAGCAGAAAAAAATCCCAATCCTTTAAAATTAATTTTACTAATTACAGACATCCTTTGTTTTTATAAAATATAGCACTGGCCATCATTAAAGGAAATAGCAAAACTAGACTTCATTTTTCTTCCTCAGCTGCACAAGATTAAATCTTTGCAACGAAAATAGTTAGAAACATTTTATCAAATGATCAACATTGGACTTTTCATCTTAAATATGGAAATCTTTGTTCCAAATAATATATTTAGAGATATCTGCCAAGCATTTGAACTTCGTCATTTCAGACTCTAAGCTATTTAACACAGAACATGCACGTGTCTAGAATGCCAAGCCAGCTATGCTTCAAAGACAAATAACTCTGATTATTCAATCCATAACAATCAGCAAGTCAATAAGAAATCTCATTTGTATTCAGTAATATATCCATTGATAGGAAAGAAAAAAAAACTAAATGTACATACAGAATCTTTCATAACTTCAGACATTTTAGGAATGAGTAAATCACACAACTTCTGGCCCGGAAACACATCAGTTTGCCCTAAAAAAAACACTTGCATTTTTAAGTGAACTGAAGGCAACAAATATCTTAGCTTTTTGCCTTCTATCCTGAAGGTCAGAACAAAAAAAAAAAAGAAACAAAAATCTGCATCACTAATAGTTTTGCCTTTGCGTATTTATTTCAGACAAATGTGCATTTAAATGGAGCTGCAATTTAAGAGTCAAAAGTGCCACTGATAAACTGTCAACATTAAGACAACAATTATTCCACAATTGGGTATATAGTGCAATACTTCACGTAACCAAGACCTGAAACATAATGGGCTTGTGGGCACTACCAAAATTTTGCTTAATTGGGGTAACATAAAGATCTACCTGACTAGTTAGTTATTCCCTTGTTACAGCAGTAACATTACATCACATGGGCTAATTGTTGTGTTCAGTTAATGTGAGAGTTCCAGCTGTTAACTTTATAAATAACAGCTTCTTGCACCCTACCTAAATTTCAGCACTGTCATAAAAACTGCAGATAATACAACTGAAAACAACCGTAAGAGAACATTTATCTTACCCTTTACAGGGTATTATATGGCACAAACCCAAAACAAAGTTCATTCTAAGAATGAAGTTCTTTGGTTCAGTGTTTTAGGTTTTTAAAGATGCTCAGGAAGTAATAGAGGTTGTCTGGTGTTCAGCAGTAATTAGTATATTAAAGAAAACTATCAAGACAACTAACTGGCTTAGATCATACCCCACTAAAACAAAAACTCCTGTTTGATCATTGTCCAGGAGCCCAAAGAAATCATATAATTCAAAAGCACTCTTGAAAACAGTCTGTATTTGCTTCAGAAAAAACAAACACATTTGCTACATTACTTTTGTGTCATTTTATTTGGTTCTAGACAGAGCTGGATGCACTGCCTGGTATTGTGCAGTTTCCATCTTAATATCCAATTTTCAGTTTCACATAATTTTTTTTTCAGATGTTCAGCTGCAGGCTGCCTACATGAAGTGTCTGCTATATTTGATTTGAGCAAAAACACTTCTACTCATCCTCCTATGAGTGGTCAGTAATACACTCTTCCATGTTACAGTTTAATATGAACTTCTAAATACAAGGCATTGTTTTTGGAAAACATTACCTAGCTTTTGAATATTTGAATTTGTGGCCTAACTGCTGTTCTTCTTAAATACAAAAATTTTTTTTGATATATAAGTTCATAACAATTAAAATGTAAGTTACAGTTTAGCTGGTTCATAAACTAGCCCTTGAACCAGACCCCTTTTAGAAAGACTGAGATACCAACACGTGGTCTCACTAGTGGCCTTCAAGGTGTCTTCATCCAGCCTACCACACTGTTTCTTAGAGGAGATCAGAACAGTTGTTTGGCCACCACAGACTCCCAAATACTGAAAAGTCCCTCCAGTGGTTGCACGCTGCTCAGAGGCTGTTGGAGAATGGGCAAAAGCTAGAGCAGGGATCATGCAGCTTTTTGCCATTGCCACCGCAGCGAGAGAAAGACACTGTAAGCACATGAAAGCTCCAAAGCACACATCCTTCCATACAGATTGCCAAGGAAACGCTGGGCTACTGGATTATATGAAACAACATATGTTAGTATGAGCAATCCCCCAAAACTCAGCCAACTTAGGTCGTTTCTAGATTAATGAAATATATACTTGAATCATAAAGATAACTTCAGTACCAAATTGCTTCCACAGAGATCCATCAAAACCCTCCACAACTCTTAAAAAAAAACTTCTTCACCAAAAACCTGCACAGTCCATATTTGGAAAAAAAAACAAAAAACAAAAAAAACCCCACTACTTCTAATTATACTTTTCCTTTCTTGTTCTTCCCTACATGAAGAAGCAAAACAAACTTTATCCAGTAAGTAAGCCTCTCTATTACGTATTATTTACTTTTCAGGAGGACATGCACAGGAAATCTTCCTCAAGTGGTAATAGCATCTTGCTTCCTAAACTGACATTTTCTATACACCTGCAAGCACAGGAAGGTGTAGTTCCAATTAGTCTCTAAACTATGTCATATTTGGTGTAATGGCTCTGGATGATATGCACAGATATGGATGTTATACTGGATGACATGCTTATTTTCTACAAAAWATATATATATGCAACTGTGAATGAAAAATCTGAGTGACTGAGACCACTTATTGCACATATTGATGAAGATAAGTGCAAATTTTCAGTGATTCAACAGAATCCTCTTACTTTGGCCAGTGCAGATGGTTCATCATTTGGTTGAACTGTTCGCCCCTGTTAACACCAACGCTACCTGAAGATTCATTCAAGGGAGCATATTGACAATATGAAAAGCAGATGGGGGCAGTGTCACACAGATTTAATTCTTTCATGTTCAAGATCATTATGTATTTCAGTCAGAGAAGAACTTCCTGAGGCATTGATTTCATTAGAGAAAAGGGATTTTACGGGTTGTTAGGTACCATGAGTCATGCAACAACATAAAAAGCTACAAAGTAACCTGTAGCTCTCACGCTGGTTAGCTAGCTGACTGGTCTTCATCTCAACTAGCTAACTTATATGACAAACACCTGCTGCTTTGATGGCACGAAGATTTTTAGATATGACACACTAGATGCAAAGTAAGAAAMGACTTTCTTCCTAGCCAAGACCAGAACAGTCTAGAAAACTGGAACAAGGAATGAGACTATTACAATATTTCCTTAAATTACACTTCATACTAGCTGACTGTATCTTCATTGACAAGAATTTAATTACTACTGTTCAAATAACTTTATTACATTTAATATGCTCCATGAGCTCTCACTGAACAGTTACTTAAGCGACATGCATCAAGCTGAAGATCCAGGAGAAAAAGGACCATTACCCTTAAACAAAGGCTTGAAGTTTTCAAAGCCTTCCCTCACTAACTTTTTAGTTAATCCTAAGAAAGCCTTAACATTTTAGCAGAAAATATTTTCCACTTAACGATTTTAAGTGACAAATAAACACTTTAGTGTAGACTAAAACCACACCACAGTCAAAGCCACTTTCATATGTCAACAAAATCTGCTAATGGAGTTAAATTGGTTTGTCTTAACTAATGGTCTAAACCAAAAAAAAAAAAAAACAAAAAAAAAAGTCACCACAGCTATTTGCTACAATATCTTCAAAAGATATACTTCAAATCCTCTTTTAA